>NC_048901.1:25425259-25451801 GCF_011077185.1 Oxyura jamaicensis | reverse complement strand
GGGCGGCCGCCGCCGCCGCCCGGCCGTGACTCGGCGCTGCTCGGCTGCCGGCCCCGAGGTGCCGCCGGCCCCGCGGGCGTCGCTGTGCGGGGACACGGGCGCCGCGGCGGGGCCGAGCGCACCTCGGGCGTCTTCCAGAAATGCCTTGGGCGGAGCGCCCTACCGCGGCCCCGGAGCCGCCTTCGCCTGGCGGCTCTGCCGCTCGCCCTTCCGCCGCGTGTGGCGGGCCCGTCCCCGAGCCCGGGCGGTCCTGCAGAGCGGGGCTGTGGCGACGGGCGAGCCTTGCGGAGGCACGAGCGGAGCTGTCCGCGGGGCGGGTGTCGCCCAGCGGTACCGTCCCGCGCCCGGGCACAACGCGCGGTGGCTGTGGTGGTGGCCTGCCGGGCACAGCCCGTGGGGCATCGTGTGGCGGTGCTGGGGGGAGCGCCGTGCGATGTGCGACTGGCACCGTTATCTGCAGCACCTCGGTGCTGGAACCTCGGTGGTGGGGAACCCAGCGGCCTGCCGGCGGCTGTGAGCAGCGGTGTGCGCAACCCAGCGGCCCCGAAAGCCGCATCGGCCGGCACGAGGGCGGTCACTCGGGCAGGCGTAAGCACGCGCGTGAGTACTGGGAGAACCGGGCACAGTGTGATGCACTGCTTTAGGAAAGGTTTGTAATGAAAAACTATGAAAAAGAACAATAAAGGATATTTTTATTTAAAAATGTTACTTAGAATGAAATACTTTCTTCTGCGGCACTGTTTTATATGTGAGGATCAGATGGTAAAGTAAGTTGGGCTATTTTAATTCCCCAGACAAAAGGCGTTTGAAAATTAAACGTGCCATTATAAACACCTGTGTTTTAGAAACCTTGGAGAAGTGAAGACAGTCTCAGGACAGACATCTTCCAAAGTCCTTTTTGTTTTATAGCAAGACCGAAGAAAAAATAAGTGTTTTATTGTAGATAAGTTTGATAGTCATCCGCCTCCTGTGACTTCCTGGGTCTCCTTGCTCTGGGGTTAGACGCAGTTCTGAACTTTCATACAAAATACTGTTTCAGTGCCCCTGGGCAGCACAACCGATCTGGATGACCAAAGTGAGGGCCGTAATACAAGGCTAGTTACCCTCTCAGCACAATGTTCAAGTTACATACATTACTTTTGCAAGAGTTCGCCTTGTGACTTGACTCTTCATGTCCTTAAATGAGCAATACTTTCTTCTGAGATACCCACAGCGAGCATTATTAACACTTCCCTAAAATGGTGTTATTATCAAAGTTCCTCTAGCATATGCAACTGCATGACTCATTCTCGACTCTCAGCCACGTGAAAATTTTAATGAAGGTACTATCTGTTCTCAACTTTCATTAAAAAGAAGGTGTCTCATTATCAGAAGTCTGTTTTTTTTTTCTAAGTATTTTTTTTTTCTGAAGTGATATTAAACCTTGCTAGATGACACAGCCCAAGATACCAAAAAAAAAAAAAAGAAAAGAAAATAAAAAATAAATCCTTTAGTATGTAGTTCAGGTGATAGTGGTTTGTTGTTGTTGTTTGTTTTCCCCTTCAAAATTAGCAGTATTGTAGGGTAAACCTCACTGTGAAACACGTACCTGAATTCCTGCTGAATCCTTACAGGTATAAATAGGCACTTCACTGACTGAAGCCTATGGTAGCCTTCTCTCCATGGAGCCTTAGAAAGGAGACACCACTAAGGAAGGATCTGGGTAAGCAGATGCAACTGGGGAAGGATTTGGGAGTTAACACTGAATAGGTTTTAAAAAATCACAGTGACAGTATTTTGGCATCTTGGAATAAAATTACACTTAGGCTCTTCACCAATGAATTAACAAACTCGTTCCGATTAAAACTGAGTTCACAGCAGAAAGCCATACTCTTGATAGCTAACTGCTGGGAGGGGAGGGGAAATTTGGTAGATTCAGGTGTAGTACAGTTGAAATGCTTTATTTTCAAACCTTGTACCATTTTCTCTTGAAGTTATATGACTGACAAAGGCTATAGTTAATAAGGTTTCAGTAAGTTTCCTGGTATCTTCAAAAATTTTGCCACAGGTGTGATAGTGTTTCTTTTGAAGTTAGAGAGTTGAGGTTAATCGGTTCTGAGATTCTAGCCTTCATCCTGGTGTGCTAAGTCCTTTTCTGACCTCAAAACCAAAACCAAACCAAACCACAAGCTCCCCACCCCTCAACAAACAAACAAATAAAACACCAAACCAACACCCAACCAAGAAAACAAACAAAAGGGAAAAACACCTGAACAGGATTGACTGAAATCAGTAGTTTATGAAAGGAAGCAAAGGTAGCGTGTATATATATGTATATACTTACCCTGTCCAGACTGGAACAAACCAGTATGAGGATGTAAATAACCACTTAGGCGTGTGTGGGATGGGTGGAAGTCCCCAGAAGAGTGGTTATGTGCTTGTGTTGCCTTTCTGTTTGAAGTGGAAAATCTCACGTGCGTTTTTGATGACTGATACCCAGTGTGTCAACCATCTTCTGGTAATCTTCCAGTAAGTTTCCCGTGGTACCTGATTTTACAATTTTTTTTCGATTTTTTTTTATCTTTACTTTGTTTTCTTGTTTTCTCCTGAATTATTGGTGCCTGTTTGCATTTAAGGACTTTCCTCCACCGTTAGGACAGTCGAGCAGCAGGCTGCCGCTGGCCTGCCCTGAGAGGCTGTGCCGTGCCTGTCCCCAGGGCTTTCAGGGCTGGGCTGCAGAACGCCCCGGGGAACCCCGGCAGCCTCCAGGCCGGCCCTGCCTCGAGGCTGGGCTGCAGAGCTCCGAGCCCACCTCCTGGCCGACCTGTGCCTGGCTGCTCTGCAGGGCTGTGCTCTCCTGTCTCGGCCATGCCAAGCTCCTGGTCTGCGACGCTTACTGAAGGGTATTCTTATTTGTTCATTTCTGAAGCTAACTTGTGCGTGTGACACAAGGGCTTCCTTATAGATTAAATTAGTGGCTGATGAGTTGCAAAAAAACAAGAATAAGTTAAGAGAGTCTATGAAGAAAGAGTGCTTCTCTGTCCTGCTTTTGTTTTCAGTGTGCATCAGCTACTGCAAAGCACGGACGTAGGCAGAGCGCGGCCACGTACGTGATACTGTTACGGCTGTGGATGACATCAAGTCCAGTCGTTCTTGCAGTATTTAGGAAACCCTGTCCAAACACTGGGAACATTTAGATAATTACATAAATCGCATCAGGCTTGGGGGTCACCACAGGACAAAGCTGAAAAATGTCATCAGCAAAGAGGACTGAGGAGTCGAGGTTACGGGAGGGGAAGCGCCGGGCAGGAGGCTGGGCGCCACGAGCAGGGGAGGTCGCAGGCGAGCATTTTGTGAGCCACTGCTGTGCGCATGCTTCCTTGGCCTGCGCAGCACTTTGGGTTCAGCAGCCGGTTTGGAAGACCTGGAGGTGGTTGTCAGTTGGATAAACCCAAGGGGTTTTCTTTTCTGAGTGAAAAAACACAAAGCTGTTTTTTCTCTTAAAGGCTTCCAGCCCCTGGTGCTGTGGTGAGGTCTGGCAGAGCAGATTGTGTGGCTGTGCTGTTCCCTGCTCCCTCCTTTCTTACACACAGATGAGAGGCGTTAAACCTGGCACCTCTTACGGAGATTTAGGGGAAAGTTTATCTCAAGAAATCGCAAGGTCGGGAACGGAACTATCTCCTTGGCAGAAAACCTCTGGAAATCTCATCTAGAGCACAGTGAAAACACGACGTGGTTTTGATTCATGGAAGAACTCTACAACTCAAAGCAAATGAGTTATAAAGTAGGTACGTAGTTTATTTCGGCGCTGGGCGCGTGCAGGATAGCTCCCAAAGGCACGCACACCCCAGTGCAGCAACTGGACACGCATTTCTTATTTCACGTGTAGGTTACTGGCTTTTCAATTTCAATTTAAAAAATCTGGACGTCATATGCTGTAAGGCTCCAAGCACTCTGGAAAAGAAAAAAAAATGAAGGAAAGGGTCTCTCAGGAGGCCCTGTGTGTCACTCGGGAGCCATTTCACACAAGTAACCCCATTTCTTCCTCTGTGTCCAGGTCTCCTGGAGGCAAAGTCCTGCGCCTTGTCCGTGAGCTTCCAGGGGCTCCCGTGTTTATTGTCTCTTTGAGACTGACTCATGCAAGGTGCCAGATTGTGGCATGAGTTTCATCTGCATGTCTGGATTTGTGTCCTGTGTTTCTTGCCAATGTGTTAAGCAGTTTCTCAGGTTGCCCCTGCCCCCCCAAATACTCTTGTGTTTCAGTGCGTGACAACGCTCCTGGGCATGTGGGGCGTGAGAGGTTTATTTGTCTTCTGCAAATGGACTAGAAAAAAAATCTGTAGCTGTGCTCACTGTCACAGGTACAGAGCTTTCTGAGGTGTCAGAGCTGCTGAATTCCCCCGTCCCTCACCTATTTTTTTTTTCCTAGCCAAGTTTAACTAATAGAAATGAGCAAGAACTTAGTTCTCACTGAGGGGAATTAGCATGTTGAATTTAGCCTTGCACTGCAGTTATAAAAAGACATAGAAGTGTGGGGGAAGAAGGGTGAAAGCCCGAGGGAGGCAGCGAGTGTGTGTTTCATCAGTCTGGTGAAGCATGGTTTCTGCTTTTGTTTTTCTTTCTTCCTTTAGAAATCACACATGCATTTCTGCACCTGTGTTCCTGCGTGCACAGGACGCGGCGCCGTGGGGGCGGGGGGCAGAGGCTGGGGCCGGGACCTGCTCCTGGTGCCCCAGGTCCCAGCCCTGGCACCCCCGGCACGCTCACGGCGAGGGGTGGCTTGCAGGGGCCGTGCGGACCTGGCTTACCTCTGGAGCGGGAGCGTGCAGGCTGTGCCAGGCAGCAACACTCACCTCGGGGTGTTGGGAGCAAGGCGACAGCAAGGTGACAGCAAGGCTCTGCTTCGTCACCCTGGCAAACTGCTCCAAGTGCCGTTGGCAGGGGGGTGGAACTAGAGGGGCTTTAATCCCTTCCAACCGGAGCCATTCGGTGTTTCTATGATTCTATGAAGGGAGCAAGGACAAGTGCGGATCCCACATTAGCTTGCTAACCAGCAGGCTCCTCTCCCATCCCAGAGGCATTTCTGGCTCGTTATGCCCCCTCAACCCCTTTTTTTCTCTTTTGTCAGCTAAGAGTCTAAATTTCAGGATCACTTGCAGAAAGGTTTATTGTTCTCGGTACAGTTGTCATTAGCAACACACATTTTGGTATGACTAACAGATCTTTTTTGGGCAACGTCTAAAAAAGGAAGTGGAAAGCAGCCCGTGCGTGCAAGCAGCGCGGCGCCCTGCCCGCCCCGGCCGGGCTGCCACAGGGTGCCAGGAGCCCACGGGCCCTGCTGGGGCTCCGGGCTCTGCCTGGCGCTGAGAGCAGAGGGGAGCGATCCGGATACGCGAGTCACAGCGGGGGGAGCTGGGAGAACACCCTTCTTGTTGCAACCAGATAAACTAGTTACCTACGCTGGATTAAATAAACTTGATACACACAGTATTGTCAACACTCAATATTGTTTTCGCTTTCACTGTGTTCAGCACATTCACAGCACTTCCATTTTTTATTTTTATTTTTTTTTTAACATCTCTGCCTGGAAGGAAATCATGTTGCCATGCTCTTTTCTTTCCTCTGCCAACTTCAGTGAGAAGCAGACTGCATCCCGCCACCCAGAAATCGTGTGCAAGGCGGTGTCGTCGCCAGTGATTGCTCGCCACTGGTGCAGGCTTTCAGAGCAGGTGTGATGCCCCGCCGAGCAGGGCGTCCGCTCGGCACCCGCGGGTGGTTTTGCCGGTGGCAGTGCCCTTTCCCCTCCAGACCGCAGTGCTCTGTGGCAGGAGGGGGAGACGCCGGCACGCCTCAGAAGAAGGGGTCCGTCCCGTTCCAGCTGACAGCCGCGCCTGGCCACCTGGTCCTGATCGCCATCTCCAGAGACGGAGACCTCTTCCCTGGGCTGCTTGTGCCTGCACAGCGGCCCTCTTCCCAGTGATGCGAGTGAGTGTCTGGAAAGGAAATGCAGTTAAGAAGCATCTTGTTCCCCTCCACCCCCTCACCCCCCCAAAAAAAAATAATAAAAAGGTTAAATGCAAAAGAGCGGAGCTGCTGCGGGTGGGCTGCCCACCTGGTGGGGGGGGAGCGTGGGGAAGCGCTGCCCTGCCGCGTGTGTGCAGGTCGCAGTCTGCACAGGTGCACACAGCCTCCTCTGCAGCCATGCAGCGTACCGTGACAGTGAATCTTGCTTCACCCCTCTTTCCTGCAGGCTCGCCCTTCAGTGTGATGTTTTTCAAGTTTCTAACTTTTTAAAATGCCACGGTGAAAGGAGAGCCGAAGGGCTGGGTGTTCAGGAAGCGGAGGTGACTGCGCCGTGCTTGGGGAGCACGGAACGCCCTTCCTGAGCGCGCTGCTCAGAGCTGCGAGGAGCAGCCCCACTGCCCGGGGCCTGTGAGGCTTCGGGGCACCTGGCAGCACCTTGCTCTCGGGCAGGGAAACGCAGACATGCTGCATGCGTATGTCTGTTCGTGCGCATCTACACTGCACCGTTGGGTTGTGTGTAAGCAGATACACGCAGCACTACACATAGCTCCACGCACGCCTGTGCGTGACACCCACATCTCGGTGCCCCCCGGGGTTAGGCTGGGTGCTCACCCACTGTGAGGTGGGCTGTTCTCATCTGCCCTCGCTGCCCGTTGTAGAAGTACAGATGAAAAACGTGCTCCATCTTCCAGTCGGACAAGAGCAGCCTGTTGGTGCTGAAGAGGACGCTGTGCATCCCGTTGATGCTGCACAGCCAGATTGGAAATTTAGGGGTTTTCAGCACGCTTCCGACCTGGGGGTGGAATGGGCAGCTCAGGTCTGCTTTCACTGTCAGCACTGTCAGAGCTCCTCAGGAGCTCAGTTACACCGCACTAGGTATGGATTGCCTTGCAGCGCTGCTGCCTGCTCGTCTGGAGGATGACCAGGAGCCAAGGCAGCCCGTGCTGCCCAGCTGCAGGGCCCCTGAGGCTGCTGGCATTTGGGAATGGGAGAGGGTTTGGGGATGGGAGTGGGACTGGGGATGGGAACAGGGTTTGGAGAAGGGAGCAGGGTTTGGGGATGGGAGCAGGGTTTGGGGATGGGAGTGGGTTTTGGGGATGGGAATGGGACTGGGGATGGGAGCAGGGTTTGGGGATGGGAGTGGGTTTTGGGGATGGGAATGGGACTGGGGATGGGAACAGGGTTTGGAGAAGGGAGCAGGGTTTGGGGATGGGAGCAGGGTTTGGGGATGGGAGCAGGTTTGGGGATGGGGTTCACAGTGCTCACCGGAGGCACGTGGTGCCTGGCCTCCTCCCAGCTCCAGCGCAGGAAGCCCACCTCGCAGCGGCGGCCGGGGCACGCGCTGCCCGCCAGGACGACCTGGAGCAGTGGCTGCAGGAGGGGGCTGCGCTCAGGCTGCAGCAGCGCGCGGGGAGGCGCTGGGAGCCTGGGGCCTGGCCCCGCACCGCGCGGGGTGGCTGCGGGACCCCTGCCTTCCCACCGGCCTTCCGATGGCACCACCGGCAGGTCACGGATAACATCTTCTGTCGCCTTACGATTTTTTTAGGTGATTACCGGGGGGGGGGGGCCCCCCGGGGCGTTTTCCAAAATCAAGCATAGGAGGAATAGTAATGACAGAAACACTTGGAAAGTTAGGCTGATCTTACCTGTGTGCAGATGACATTTCCACAACTGAATTCTAACAGATGAGCTGTCGTGCCACCCAAATCTGTCTGGACCCTGTGCAACCAAACACAAAATATCGCTGTAATGTCCAGGTCAGTGACTGGAGCTTTATACGTCATGTCTGGCTAATAAGAAAAATAGAAAGAAATTTCACAGAATTGTTTATTTTTCTTTTTTGAGCACGGCTGTAGTGTCCTACACTCTACACAGTGTCTACACAGTGTCCTACAGCTCCTCCTGAGCTCTTGCATTTCAGGTCCATTTCTGTTAAAATTCAAAGCTAGGGTCAGATTCAAACCTTCTGCAAAATGAACAGAGATTTCAGTCAGTGCCTCAACTACACCCAAGTTTAACCTGAATATAACTATTTGAAGTAGCACTGCAATTTTTTGCTCAATAGCCACGAGTGTCACGTCAGTATGAATCACTGGTGCAACGATGCCTCTGTATCTGTCTGCAGCATCAAATGCAATTACATTGGTTGTAGAAAGGCTGTAGCAGCTTCCTTTGCTAATAAAGTTAGGCTGATATATTTTTCCTGTGTTTAAATAAACATTTTGTGATTTTCATGTTTAAGTTTAATCAGCTGTAACTATGAATATGGCTACCAGTAGAATAGCTCCTGGTTTGGTACAGCGCATTGTTCTTCCTGTGTGTGCAGCCAGGCGCATCGCCTCTCTGCTGCTCCCTCCTGCCTGCTCCTGGACGTGTGGGCTCGAGAAGGACACACAGTAACTGTACAGTATCAGCCTCTTTTTCCTCCAAACTCAGCCAGTAGCTCTACATTCCTCTGGCTGTTGCTTCTCCTCATTAGTCTAAGAGTGCGCATTTAACTAAAATAACAAAAAGACTATTTCATAAGATGTCACTAGAATAGAAGAAAATTAAAAAATTGAAACATACCTTTCCAGTGTCCTAGAGAAAATTAAACTGTATAAAAACAGGATCAGTCCCTTACTTCCTTCGCTTTTGAACTGGAAAAAGAAAAAAGTAATCATAGGGAAGGAATTATGGCGCATATGTGATGCTTAATTAAAACAAATCCTCTGCTTAAATCAATCCTAGATAAATACAAATAGCCAAATGAATATGGTATTAATGTGGGGAGGCTTTGGCTTTGCGACTAATTCTGTAGCAATAGGACCAAGTGTAAAAAAGAAGTCCAGTTCTTGACTAACCTATTTTTCAGTATGTTTTTTTTCTTCTTTTTTATTTTTTTATTTTTTTTTTTCGTAAAGGTGCAAGAAGCCAATTTGAATAATGTATAAGATGTTACCCCTGTTTGCCTGGTATCTGTGGTGAGGTTCCAGTGACTGCAGTGGCAGTGGGATCGTTTCCCGTAGTTAAAAAAAAAAAAAAAAAAAAGCAAAAGCTAGGAATGGTCCCTGAACAACTGGGGCTAACAGCCTGGCTGTCCTGCTGAAGGCCCTGCTATAGAGGTCTGCCAGGACCACTTCTGTGTGAGAGATCAGGGGCAAGCAGAAAATAACTCACAATAAAGTAAATATTCCATACGTACACAATTGATGTGGTCGAAGATAAATTTCTGAGCTGCTGCTTTCTCAAAAAAGTTAAACAGCTGAATCTGCAGGGCAAAACCATAAGGTGAGAAACCAAAAAGGAGACATTATGTCAAGAAGCAGAGCTTTTTAATTCAGTGTTTCCTTCAGACAAATGAAGGACTAACACAAGAAATTACTCTGACCATTCCTCAACTGTGGAGTTCAAGTTTTTGCAAATAGTCAAAGGAAACGCTTCCTTAAGTCAACTTTTTTTTTTCTTTTTTTTCTTTTTTTTTTCTTTTTCCTTTTTTCTTCCAGAAGAAAAACCAGTCTTTAATGAAAAATGATTACAGCCCCTGGATTCACCTAAAGCCTTCATGAGGTGGCAGAACCATCTTCCAAGCTCCAGCTGGGCTGTGGGGCCTGTGTGCTTATAATTTGTGATGAGTCGTAAGTTAGGGAACAGGTTTATGAGATTCTTTTTTTTTTTTTTTTTTCTAAAATCTTCAAGCCAAATATCTTTAAAGAAATGTTTACAGAAAGTGTTTTCATACTCACCTGTTCAGTGAAGTTGTCTGCTTTGTAGTCTGCGGTAGGGATGAAGTGGGTGGCTGCTGAGATAAGGCAGACGGTGGCTTCCCGACCTTCTCCTGCTGCCCAGAGGCTGTCTGCCAGGGCTGCAGCCAGGGCCTCTCCTTGCTCCTTTTGGCTTATTTTGCACAATCTGCAGCGCAGGTCACAGCAGAGTGCGGCAGGCAGGCGGGGGCAGTGGCAGCAGGGGCTCTGTGTCCCCATTGCCCCTTGTCCCCACCAGCTGCCTGCTGGCTGTGTGCCCATCCTTGAGGGCACAGAGAGTCCCCACACCCTCAGGCTGGAGCGGTCCGCTCACCGCCAAGCCCCCACAGCCCTGTCCTGCCTGAATATCCCCTGAGTCAGGCCCACACAGCTCTAAGGAGCGGACCTGTAAAGGCAGGAGGGCATTGAGGAAGGGAGCCGTGCCCATCGCCCCCGGTGTTTCCAGCAGCGTGGGGACTGTCCGCGTGCTGCGGGGTGTCCCGCTGCGACCACAGCACGGAGGTGGTGCCGAGGAAGCAAGCACCACTCCTGCAGCAGCAAAGGTTTGGTGGGAAAATCCTTGCCTGGGAGCCAGGTACAGCGTTCCTGCAGGGTGCAAGTCCCCATCTGTAGCTGCAACCCTGAAGTTAGTTCTCATCTGGTAAAACTTGGAGGCGGGTGCTAGTTTTATTAGTTCTAATAATGCAAGGAAACAGTTTTTGTATTTCCCCGGGAAGGCTCATCTGCTTACCTTTCCAGGTGAGTATATTCTGTGTTTCTTACGAAGAGCAGATATTTAATGATGTTCCCTTGTACAGCCATCTGAATGGCTCTTGTTCCCCCCTAGAAACAGAAAGCAAACACTTGCCAGCGCTGATGAGCCCAAACAAGCTGAGCTGTGCAGGTCCTCTGGAAATGGCAGCATTCTGACCGGCTGAGCCATCCTGCTGCCAGCAGCAAGGGGAGCAGTGTTTCTTTTCTCCCTGGTAATTCAGGATGGCTGCTAACTTCTGAGATAAATAGAAAAGTAAATTGAAAAAGATCTCGTGTGCCTAAAAATAAGAAGTCTCTATGCAAGCAGCGCCCGTGGTGGCCCTGCTGGATCAGAATACCTGCTCCCCTGAAATCTGCTCCAGTATTTCCACCCTGTGTCACCAGAGCGGGGGCGGGAGGGGTGTCTGCAGGTCTGCAGGTGTACGGGTGTGTGCCTGAGCACCTCTGGCTGCCACATCCCATGGGCTGGCCCGGGGCGAAGACGTGGCACTGGAGCGTTACCTTGTCTGCCTCCAGAGCGCAGGCCAGGTCGGAGTGTGGCTCGCGAAACCTGAAGTGCGCTTGTGCCCAGTCACGGCTGAAGACGCGGGACGCGTCCCCGAACAGCACCTTCCGCAGCGCCTGGGGACGGAGAGGTGCTGGGTGCAGCTCCTGCAGGATCCGCAGCCTCAGAGCAAAACCACCAGGCACACATCCCTGAACATGCAAGTTGTTTGCTCTGACCCATGTGATTTGTGCCTGGGGGCTCCTCATGGAGCAGGTGGAATCCCGTGAAGCTGACCCTCGGGGAGGTTCTGTGCCCACATCTCTTCAGGATGGGAGCTTTTTTGGGGCTGTGCTCAGCCTGGCAGCCCTCGCCAGGCTTTTCAAGCTCTTGAGCGTTTTATTATGTTTGTGCCACAGTGACGGGTGATGGGTTTTGTATTGGAGGTCACAGGTAGCAAGGTTGGGGACCCCTCTGCCACCCCCCTGCAGAAAACCCGCCAAGCTTTTGGAAAAGCCCCTCGGTAACGGCCCAGGGGCAGCCGGCACCAAGCACTGTGCTCTGGAGACAAGCTATGTGGGCAAGCAGAAAAACATCCTACTGCTCTCCTGAATTTCTGCCTTCTGTTCTGAGGCTATTCCCTAGGAAAGCACCAAGAGGCAGGGACATTGTGTGCCCTGCCATTTGACCTATTATCTGACGTGAAGTATAGCATGTTGGTTTTGAGGTTGTGTTACAGCTGTGTTCTTTAAGAATCCTATAAATAAGTAACTGCGATGATGTGCTCCTGTAACCGATAGCAGCAGGCTGCAGCCCTTGGCCCGGTGAGACCAGCTCTGGATGAGGTTCCCGCGCCCTGTGTCGGGGGGATGAGGGCCGGCCCGTGCCCGTAGCAGCCCCGCTCACCGTCGCCATGCCCAGCGAGAGCGGCTGGCCGCCCTGGCTGGGGGAGGCCGGGGGAGGCCGGGGCCCCGCGGGCAGGCAGCGAGGCTGCGGGGTCCCTCCGGCACCACCTGCTCCGTGCCCTCCGTCCGTCCCGCAGCCCGGGCGTCCCTGGAGGAAGGGAGAGAGGGGCAGGTGCTCGGAGACGGCTGGCTCCTGGCGCGCTCCCAGGGTTTCCAGCCCCCGGCACAAGCAGAGGTGACAGCACACAGGGCTGATGGGCAGCAGCAGGACTACCCTTTACAGCCCCCTTCAACACTAACAGGCTAAACTGGGGATATTTCTGCTTAAAACAGGCCTGGGTAAACATGGTCAATTTTTAGTTACAAATTATTTGTTTTAAAGGTGCATTATATTTACTTTCAAATATCAATTTCATGCTCCTAAGTTGTTATACTGTGTATAAACTGATGAGGGTGTGAAGCTTAGATACGTTTGTGATAGATAGACAAATGTGCATTTGTATACTTCACTTCCAACTAACTTTAGCTAATTGTTAAAAATAACTCCCACACAAGCAAATGATTATACTGTAGAAGAAGAATGTTGTGGTTGTCCAAATTTCAGGAAATAAGCTTCAGTGCTTGTCAGCCGGAGGATGGAATAGGTTCTCCAAATACTTGTATTTTATGTTCTTCACTTAGTATTTTTTTTTTCCTGTCTTCTAAAATTGACCATTGACCATAAAAAGTGTTATGTTTAGACAGAAATGTCAATTTATATTGAAATACTTTGCTATTTTGATTCAGATCTGGAAAACATATCTTTAAATACCTGAAGAAAATGCATGTTTCTTAGAAAAGGAGCACAAGAAATGTCTCTATAAAGGCTGTTTGTTGTACTGCACGCTCAGATGAGTAATTTCTTCAATAGGATAATGTGGCAAAACAGTTGCAAAAACTGGTAGACAAGTACAAAATGTTATCTTTTAGAGAAACGCTTACCTGATGAGTAGTAGTACTGATTTCCAAACTGAAAAATAAAATATAAATCAAAACATAAAATAGAGGCATTGTTAATGCATTAAGGAACAGGAGACCAGCTAGATAAGAACTCCAGAAGAGAAGAAGAGGAAAAGCTGTTGCACTTGTGTTACAAAGTACTTGAAGACCTTTTCTGCATTCACATAAGTCTTGTGATGAAATATAACTTAATGTTACAAAAAGTCCGGAATTTAAAATGTGTGATAATGAAGGGAGACAAAAACCTTACCCACGGAAATGAAAGATTTCCCTCCATTTGTTCAGATCTGAAATTTTGTTGCAGATCTCATCCAGTGCTGCCTGCGCCCCGGGGTGCCCGGGGTGCCCGGCTCCCTGCTCGCCCATCGGAGCCGCGGCCCCAGGCTCACCGTCACCTCCCGCTGCCGCATCGTGATTAAACTTTCATTAGTGCTGGTCACGGTCTGTTTTCCTGCTCGCTGTTGAGGGGCACCAGGGCTTCATCCGAGACGCTGCTGGCTGCAGCTGGGCCCCAGGGGAGCGCAGTGGGGGGATGCAGCGGGGCCCAGCCGGGCTGCGAGGGCTGGGGCCGTGGTGCGGAGCAGAGCACGACACGGCTCTGCAGGCACCATGCAGCCACGGGCTCAAGCTGCAGGAAGGAGGATGTTGGTCGGTGCCTGCCGGCTTGCCAGAAGGCTGGTGTTCCCAGGGACAGGGCTCAGTGGCTCTGCCTGATGGAGCTGTGGGAAATTCACTGGTTTCCTGTTGCTGTGGTCATGGGAGTCTTGTTAGTTTCCTTCTGTTTTGGTTTGTGATAACCTGTACACCAGGGCTATCCCTCCAAATTTTGGTGTAAAAACACGAGGCTGAGCTCATGTGGGTGAGCTGAGGGGAGCGTGGGGGAAGCCGCCAGGGGAGCGCAGGCAGCAGAGCCCCGCTGGCAGCATCCTGGGGATGGTGTGGGCCTGGCAGGGGGGCTGCCCGGTTCTGGCCCCAGACTGGCCTCAGGACCCCACCAGGGCACCAGCTGCCCCTGCAGGGGTCTCCTCTGGCATCTCTCCCACTGCACCAACACCTTCATTGCTCCACGCCCCAGCATCTGCAGACATGTGTAATTTCCTGGCTGCACTCTGTAGCAAAGTTTCTGCAAGTAGGTTTCAGTTTGGATATGCTGCTGGTGCCACAGCACAGAAGCCAACTGCGTTTACTCTTTAAGCGGGTGCTGCTTGGCATAGTCCCTTTGGCAGCAAAAAAAAGTAAAAGTGGATCTGTTTCAAAAGAGTCCCCCAGCAGAGGCACCGGTGCGGCCCCAGCTCCCTTCACAGCCGTGTGCCGAAGCACGGGGTCAGCAGGCACGGAGCACCCGTGTCTGCAGCCCCTCTGGGTCGGCATCGCTGGGTGGGCAGTATAAGCCTGATACACACCCTGTGTATTGCACGTTTGTGTTTATATGTATGCCCACTGCATGCACACACATACAGACACACATGCAAACTATTTTTTTTATTGTGATAGAAAAAAATCTGAATTTTCAAGAACCTTCAAAATGTATTAACATATTTCTCCAAACTGTATAAAAGTATTTTTTAATTGTGAAACCTACTGGTCTAGAAATGATGCAGAGCAAAACTTTAGTTGATGCTCATGGATTAAAAGTGATCCACAGAGTACATGCTGGTGTTGATCCAGGAGCCTGAGCTGAGCATCTCATGCTCGCTGCAACTGTTGCTTTCAGCTGGTCCAATGCAAATATTGTCAAGATTTTATTTTGTTAGTAAGAAGTTATTATATTTGCCTTGGGAAATGGACAAGCATGGCTTTAACAGCTGGCCTCATACTTGAGAGTGGGCTGGGAGGGGATGGGGTGGGACGGAGAGGAGCTCTCTGTGAAGGGGCTCCCCAGAAGCCGGGCCCCTCTCTGCACAGCAAACGTGGTGAGAAGGTTGATCTTCTGCACTGAGGCAGGTCTGTGCAACTCTTTGCTTTACAAATACCGGCTTGCTCCTTCTTCAGAACTGGCGAGGGTCACAGGGCAGGCGCGGCGCTGAGAGCAGCCGGTACCTCTCATCTCTGAGCTACCCGCGGGGCAGCAGAGCTGAAAGCAGATTGGTTTCATAAAGCACCAGGAACAAGAAGGATGAAACATTACTTCCCGTTACTTGCTCTATGGTAAGTAATACAATGAAACGTAATATGTGTTAAGAAGTTGCATTAATATTAATTAACAAGAACATACATTAACTCAGAAGAAAATTATGAAAAAGTGTTGGTGGTCATGGAAATCTGCAGTAGTGCTTACACACTGTTATAAACTAGGCATATACGATACAGCTTGGGAGGCAGGGTTGTTCTGTACAAGGCTCGGCAGAGCAGGAACAAAGATGACACAACTTTTACAAAAATAACCAGCAGTCAGCATGGTTGTTCTACCATTCATAGCAGAAGTATAAAAACTGGCATAAATGTCAGCAAGGTCATCTTGTAAGATGCTGCAGCTTGAGGCACAAGGCTGCCCGAGACGCAAGGTGACTCCAGGGGTGATGAGTGGGATTGCTCATTGCTTGCAGCTGCACCCGAAGCGGACACCAACTTCAGCAGATAAATGGGCAGCTGGTGCAGCCCCTGCTCCCCTAGGGCACCTCCCCTGTGGTTTGCTTGGAAGTGCAGTTCCGTGCCATGCAAGGAGAGCCTCATCTCTGTGGAGGCGGTGTTTGCTGAGGTGAAGCTCTTTTGATCTGCCTGCATGCAAGTAATTGGACCGACATAGCTGTACCTGGGGTGAGTGGCCTGGTTGCTTTACCTGACTTGCAGAGAGAGGTTCAGGGACACGGGGACCGAAGTGTTCATCCCCTCTGGCTTCCTGTACGTCTGAAGGTGGAGAGCCTCAGGTGTTTCCTCGCCAGCCTCTGCTGAGCTGCAGCCTGCTGTCCGAGTGTGTCTGGTGCTTCTTCCCATTGCTGCTGTTTGCCGAGAACTTTGATTTTTGTTTATTTGTACTGCCTGATGTGAGAGCACTTACTGGCTGTTTTCTGGGCAGAGCTCTTCATAAGTGTGACAGTGAGGCCTTGGGTGGGCGTAGCACAGTACAAAAGGTGCCTGGCTGGGAGTTACGTTGCTGTATTCCTGGATGTGCTCTCTGCCTTGCTGTGTTGCAGGGTGGCTGTTCAGCAGTACTCGGCCAGGCTTCCTCCCTTGTGTAAGCAGGAGGGAGTACTCTGCATCTCCTCTACATCTTACATTTCTGTCCTGATTTTGGCTAGGATAGAGTCAATTTTCCTCCGAGTAGCTGGTAGGGTGCTGTGTTTGGGATTTAGGATGAGAATAATGTTGATATCACACTGATGTTTTAATTCCTGCAGAGCAGTGCTTACACCAAGCCAAGGACTGGTCAGCTTCTCGCTCTGCCCTGCCAGCGGGCAGGCTGGGGGTGCAGCAAGAGCTGGGAGGGGACAGAGCCATGACAGCTGACCCCACCTGGCCAAAGGGGTATTCCATACCATCTGATGTCATGGTGAGCAATTAATATGGGGGGGCTGGGGGTGCTGCTCAGGGATGGGATGGGCATTGGTCAGTGGGTGGTGAGCAATTGCATTGTGCATCACTTGTTTTGTGCATGTTATTATTAATTTTCTGTCCTAATAATCTGTCTTTATCTCAACCCATAACATTTTTACTTTTTTTTCTGATTCTCCCCACAATCCTGGGGGGAAGGAAGGGTGGTGAGCAAATGTCTGTGTGGTGCTGAGCTGCTGGCTGGGTTAAAAAACAGCAGTTTTCTTGTGTATGCCTTTAACCAATTAACCAAGGCATGTCATACGTGCAGCTGCGGTGATTGCACTGGGGAACTCAGAATTCAGGGTCAAAGAATTATAGTTTGGGCTTTTAAAATTAAAAACTCCAGAGAGGTCTGTGGACAGAATTAATGGCATTGCCACATGTGACAAGCTTAAAGTGTCAGTGGTGGGTTTGGGTGCTTAGCCATGTCTTCCCCTCCAGTGGGGCTTCTCGGGCAGTGCCTGAGGCACAAAGCCCGAGGGCTTTCTCCTCTTGGCCCTGCTGTTCTTTCCCCTTGTGGTCTGCTGCCCTGATGTGATGGTTGCATCGTGGCTTTTACAACAGTTAAAGGTCAAAACTGTGCTGCTGGTGATAGCAAACTCTTATGTGGTCAACTACTTATTTTACTATCTAGATTCAGTTCAATGCTATTGATTAATTTGTGTTCATACCACCTACTTCTAAAATAAGTTCCTGGAGGAAGGAAGAGTAGATATCTTGATAAGGTTTTACTCCAAGAAAGAAAATGTATTTTGATTTAGATGCCACCAAATAGCATGTTATCTTTTGTTTACTGCATATGTCACATTGACATTTATCTAAAACCTTCTCTTGTTTTTAATTTCTTTAGAGCTAATCATTTAAAAGTTAGTATGCCTGGTGGTTGTTGAAGATAGCAGTGATAAACCTCTTTGCTTTAAATGTTCATAAATTATGTAAATCTAATACATCAGGTCGACTGCTCCAGTGGTTGTCGCTGAATCCTTTGATTTTGAAAAAGGAAACTGAAATCCAGCAAAGCGAATCAAGAGGGCGTTCATGAAGTGCACCAAGGAGCAGCCTAGGATGATCCAGAAGGAATCTGCAAACTGTTCACTGTGAGTTTTAAATGTAAAACTTCCCTCTTTAAAATTAGCAATTTTTTCTGAAAGGTGGTGGATCTTCACCTCTGAGGAGAAGAGAATCAGGATGAGACAACTGCAGGAACCTGAAAGAGCATGAGAGATGCTCATCACATTAGAAATCCTGGCAGCAAGGCTATATTACATTCATCACAACAAAATGCTGTGTTGATGGTGTTATTATGGCCATCATGACTTAATTTTTACTGGGAGCTTATTTCTAGACCCCAGGCTGTGTCACGAGCAGACCTCCCCACTTGTCTCCCTGTGCTGGGGGCTCACTGCCCCCTGGCTGTGCTGGGGTCCCCGTGTTCCTGACAGAGGGGACAGGGCAGCCTGCCCCGTCTCTGCTACCTGCTGGCCTGTCCCACCACCCGCTGCCATGGGGAACTTCAGAGTTTTGTCTCCTGACTACAATTTGGAGGAAAGCCAGGTGTCAATACAGCAAACTTATCCACCTCTCTCCTAGATTTACTTTGTCACTTTAGAGTCAATGCATCCATAGTCCTTAACAGTCTCCTGTGCTGATAAATCAGCCAAAAAAATATCCCAGATTCAGGTAATGTGGAATGGTACTTACATGCAATAAAGGTCCAGAGGTACAACCCTACAGGGCCATGCAGGGTTTCATAGGGGCTGCCAAAAGCATTGTACATGAAGAAACCTGTTCCCACCAGGGCAAAGATGATCAGCAGTGTGCAGAAGAGAATGATGCTCACATGGATACTTGCAGGGATGATTTTGAGCAGATCTGGAAAAACTAAAAATTACAAGCAATAATGAACAATAAAAATATAAGCAATTTGCTGTTAATTTGTGCAAATTATTTAAACTGTGCTTTTCCAAATGCAACAGATCTAGTCTCAAGTCCCTCAGAGGCTTGGCCAGAGATTGATGTTTTTTGGGGAGGTGGACAGCAAATCCAGAAATCAACTCCCTTCATCTATGCTCATGCAGTCTTACTGAGGGGTAAATTATATTTCTTTAGCTCATTCACTGACTTATTGCTTTGCCCAGACCTTTATTAGCATCCAAACTTAGTTACAGTTGGTGCGAGTGTCACTTCTGTGTCCGATCTTGTCTGGAGTGATCGGCATTCATACAAAACATGTCTCTCGGACTGGATTGCTCTGGCCAGTGCAGTTTGTTTTCCAGAATACACATGCAGAGGATGAGATGAGACATTGCTTACTGCGATGCAGGACGAGAGGCGCCTTGCTGGGCACCGTCACTGTCACAGGTGTGCTCGGAGTTGTGCCCGGAGCACCAGTGGGCCCCGTCCTGCAGGGGGGCTGGGATGAGGCCAGGCTCTGCTCGTGTCCCACTGGTGCGAGCCTGGTGTGGGACATGGGAGTGACAAAGCCTCAGGGAACGCAGTGGTCCTAACCCTGCGGGCATGCGAGAAGATCGTTTGGCTGGTGTGTGGCAGGCTCTGCTGTGCCTTGGATATTCACTGGGTGTGCAATACCGCGTGCTGTCTGTGTGTCCCAAGTGTAGAAATGTGAGGGCTTGGCTGCTTAGCAAAGCAAAGAACTGCTCGTGGCTGTAATGTTGATTTCCATTACATCTGAAGGCAGTGATTCCACCACTTTGACCTGCACAAATATTCACTGCTGTTTTGTTAAGCTTATACCCAAAGAATTTTGGCTGTGCTTTTTTTAACTGAAAATTTAAGCTATAAATGTGTTAATTTAAAGGTCCACATCTAACAATGAAAAAGAAAACCTTAGTAAACCTGTGGTACTGACACACAGGTGAGCTGCAGTGTGATCTGTTTCTGGGTGACATTAAAAGCTGCAAGAATGAATGACACTTGGGGGAAGGTAATGTGTGTGGATGTTTACAGAATGGAAGTAATGGCAACTCCCTGTGAAAATCCATTGACAATACCGAAGAATTAATTTGAAGCCATCTAAAAGGATAGGAGGTTTCCTATCACATGATGTTTTTGTTTTTATTTTTTAATTAAAGGGTATATTTCTGTAGTTATCTTAATTTCTCAAATTGGTATCACGTTTCACTATTTTAAAATAGAAGTCATTCACAGAGGTTATATCATAGGAGTATGTTCCACAAACTCGATGAAATTTTGAAAGATGTAGTGTTTTGTGTGATCGAAGTTTTTTCCCCTGTGTAAGATTCAGGTGCAAGATTTGAGGGATGTTTTTTTTTCTGGAAGCACATGGCCAAAAAGAGAAGATAAATTAATGAGAAGTGGAGAAGTCCTACAATAAGAAAGTAGGATACCAAGATAAAAACAAGGTGTCAAATATTGAAATGTGTGGCTATGAAACCCAGTGCTGCTCAGGTCTGCTGGTTCTCCTGCTGGCTGGCAAAAAGCAGCTGCTTTTGCAGCAGAGTTTTGCCCTGCAGAGCCAAGAGGAAAAACATTGTTGGTTACGTGTGGGCACTGCCTGTTAGGCAGCCCATGCAACGTGCTTGCTCTATGCTCTATAACTTCTTCCAAAGCCTTTGTTAGCGCTGGTTGCATTTGCTGCTATGTCACTTGCCCCAGCAGCCCACCCTCGGGAGCCCATGCAGCACACGGAGACCCTAACAGTGGGAGCAGCAGCCATGCTGTGAGTGATTTGGTATTTACAGTTAATTACTGCTGCCTGATCTACCAGAGGCTGTGCTGAGGTTCAGCCGTGTAACGGCCTGTGTGACCATCAGGACAAATGTTAGGAATTATTTTAAATATTTTTTTAATGCAGTTTTTTAGTATTATTTCAAAGTGTGATCCTGCTTGGCTGGGGCACAGGGGATAGTTGATCAGCCTTGGTATAAGGGTAATCTGTAATCACTCGTGTTTGCTTAGTGACAATGGGTATTTCAGAAGTAATCATCAAACACACTTAGCTGCTGCTGATCCACAGGGGCACGATTAAAGCAGGGTAATAACACCTTGGAGCTGCCTCGCTGCAGCTGCAATGTGCTGGGAGGAGTAAGCCTCACGTAAATTAACCTACCTTGCAAAACGTTTACCAGCAAACATTTTGTAGCCTGCAATGCAGTAAATACAGAGAAGCAGGTAATGTGGTATCAAGCCAATTTATCGCCTGACTGAACGAAAGGGAAATTAATGGCACAAATGTTTGTGCATTGCTCCCGAAGCTGTGTTGACTGCTGCTTTGTGCTGCTAATATCTGCTGAGAGCAGAGAGGGGCAGTGCGGGGCCCGTGGAGCACGCACAGCCCTGCGGGCACGCTGCAGCGCGATGCTCGCCCTCGGCCGCCCCGTTACCGACCGGGTGCGTTTGGTGTGGAGGGGGAACCTCCATGCGTGGGAGGCAGCTGCTGCTGGCGGCCATGCCCAGTTGTTGCTGGTGGCTAAATTGCTTATCTCATCCTAGTAAAGCTAAGTGGGTTTTGGAAAATAGCCTTGTGTCTATTGGACCGTAAAATACTCCAAAAAGTTACAAATCTTATGTATTTACAAGTGTAAGAAACAGCTGTACTGCTAATATGCTGCAAAGTAGTTTTATTCTTGTACTAGTCAAGATAGCCATTAAAGGCTGACCAGTCATTGCTTGTGCAGAATTTGTGCAAGGAATAGCATTATTTCATGCAACACTACCTAATCCTTTGGGAGAACATGAACTTATTTAATAATACAGATTTTTGTTTATTTTAAGCAAGTATGCTACTGCATTGTGCTGAATCTTTCTTTCCCTTGGCACCTGCATTATAGTTTCTGTCATTAAAATTTTATAAGCGACATATTGGGAAAAATTAATTCCAGTAACAATGTTGTCTTGAAAGAAAAACATTCCTTCATTGTAATGAATGAAAGTGTTTTAGTATGCATGCCAGTGACCTTTAGAAAATGAACTGCTGACCTAGAAACAGATGAGAATCAGCAAGAGCAAATGAGGCAGAAGGCTTTCCCCAGCCTAACAGGGTTTGCTGGCAGAGCAAATTCATTTTACAATTAAAAGAGATACAGTGTTCAGAGGGGAGCGTTTAATGGGAACAAACATAGAACTAAATCATTTAGCCTATTTTCCATGCCTTTTCTTAGACATGCTAAAGCGCACTTTGGTGCATTGAACGACAGGCGTGGATATTGTACATGGTGGTTCTGCTTTCTGGGAGCTCACAGTGAGTGTCCGAGAGCTCTGGCTCAGACGGAAAGGGTCTCCTATGGCCTCAGGGAGCGCGAACCGGCCTCTCTGGGTCTGGTCTCTGAAGTGAATGCTTCTGGTGGATGCATATTTTGCTAAGCCGCACAACCATTGTTTTCTAAATATTAATCTTATTAAAATAACTGTTGCATTTGCTTTTTAGTCTGAATAAAAGATCTGAGAACAACTTGTGAAGAGGACGTCAATGCTTCCCGCTGGTTGTTGGTGAAAGCAGGGAGGTGAAGCCGGGACCTGCGGTGCTCGTGGAGCTGTTTGGGCTGTGACCAGGAGACGTTCTGGGTGCACACGCTGCCAGAGATCACCTTGCAGTATTTATTATCTCTTCTGCATGCGCTACCTAAAGGATTCCAGGGCAGATCACCCACAGTGTGCTTGTAACATTGAGTGGGGCCTACTGAAGTATTTCTCTATTAATGCTTGACTTGCACGAAAGGAAACTAAAAGGCAGAAGAATGCCCCTAGGCAGACTGGGCAGGCTGCTCTGGGTCTGTCGAGGCTCTTAGGTTCCACTCAGACCTGCTCACGCTGCTGCCCTGGGTGATGATCCGCTGCCAGCAGTGTGCTGGGCCACCAGGCACCTGGAAGGAAGCCTGCCCTCCCCAGGGAGGGATGCTGCCCTGCCACAGGCGTATCACAGCTTCCCTTCTGGCATGGGGGGTCTCAGGCATGGAATTAAATCCAACATTGGGCTCAGATTCTGAGAACAGGCATTAAAGCACCTGCTTCAAATCTAATTTCTCCATCTTAAAAAAAAAAAAAAGACATTTACTGATGTTGAGTGAATTACTCTTCCATTTTTTCTTTATGGAATTCCTGAAAGCTTTGAATGCCTAATCTCTGTTTTCAAAGAAACTGTTGGTAGAATCACCCTAGCAGTACATTAACGTATTTTAGCCATAACACAAACTTAAGAAAGCAGAACTGTACAGACAGGAGCTTGAGCAAGGCAAGGAAATGATCTCAGGGTCTGGGAGTCTCAGCAGCTGATAAGGAGCAGAAGCCAGCTGCTGCCCCTGGCTCAGGCTGGCTTTCCCTGCAGGACGGGATGTCTGTGGGGCTGCTCGGCAGCGCCGGGGCTGGGCCTGTCTGAGGCAGGTGAGAGCCCCACGGTCCCATCAGCGCTGGCTGGGAGCCCTAGCAGGTCTTGGCCACAGGGCTGGCAACCGCTCACAGGAAGGGACAGCTCGACCCACGGTAGGAAACAAATTCCTTGGGGCTTTGTGGACCGCTCTGAAAACTTTCTCCAGCCGATACCTGCAGGGCAGCACATCTTTCTTCACAGCCACAGTGTGCAGTGGTACCGAGAGCTTCCAGCTAGCTAAATAAATTAGTGATGGGATTTAATTAGAGAAGGTAAGTCTTCATATTGTGTTAAATGAGTCTGGTCTACCGCTTTGGAGAAATATTATGTAGTAGACCATTTATGATGCTTAATCTGGTAACCTTACTTTGCCTTAGATAACTCATGTAAGCAATTTGCCAGTGCTGCTTTAGCAGATTGCTTCCAAATTTTGTGTTGTAATAATTTCAGGTGGCATGCAGTATGCATAAGAAATGATTTATCACCTGTTTAGCGTTGCTACATGCAAAATGTCTTCACTTGATCACTTCATTGATCTTCTTATCCTTGAAGATGAACAGGTTATGAATATTACATGTAAAGCAAAACCACTGCTAGCAGTCTTTCATAAGATTTTGAATGTTGGTTACTAAGTTCAATTTGCAGATCAATTGTCTGAATGTCAGCTAGTATCAACCAGATGTTTTTCCAATTAATACAGCAGATTACTAATTTCAGGCTGCTTTGTTTCTCAACAGCAGCAAAATGCTTCTATACCTCCATTTCTGTCATGAGATTCCTGCTAGTTTATTTTTCTTTCATGGCAGAGCAGAGGATGTAATGTTGACATGCGCAGAAAGATGATAAAGATTAATTGACAAACAATAATATATGCAATTACTTTTAAAATACATATATATCTTTGAAATGTAGATATGTGTGTAATTGAAACACAAACTGCTGAAAACATTAGTATGGCTTTGCTAGTATCAGAAAAGTGTAATTTAAACCCGAAGGTTGAAATGCTGTAAGGGTAGCATTAGGCTTTAGAGATCTTCATGCCTGTTAAGGTCTGTGAACAAACAAGGGGATACCAGGGCAGTTATCTCCTGGTTCCCTTAGCAGAGAGCAGCACAGTGTTAAATAATTCAAGCGCCTTTCTTACTCACATGAAAACTGAAAAGGTCTCCCCCCGAGCCCACACTGTCTCACTCGCTCGCCATAGAAAAGCCCGTACTGGATTTCCCCGATGAACTTCTCCAGCTCCTTCCCGGTGGCGTTGACGAGCAGGGCTCCGGTCTTGCAGAGGATCGTTCCTCTAATCCACAGCTGAGTGCCGATGGCTGCTGCAGTTCCCAGGGCACAAGCGAAGCTGAACACCCCAGCTATGCAGAAGATGATTTTCTTCTGCTGGGCTGGCATGGTAGCACGCGAAGTCCTTGGGGCGATGCAGCCTCAGCCAGGCAGCGAGGAGCTCTCCATCGCCCTGGTGGGCAGGCGCTGGGTGCCCAGCCCAGCCGCGCTCGTGCGGGCAGCCCCCTCCACAGAGCCCCCTCCTCGGGGGCTTGGGCAGGGAGGCCCCGCGGTGTGCGCTGCCCTGCGAGGGGCTGGGGACGTCTGCGTTTTCCCTCTCCCTTTCTGTTTGCTGTGTAGCTCCAGCCTGGAAAAAGCAGCTTGCGGAGTGTTTCAGTGCATCCTGTGTCACTTGATAACGAAGGTCTAAGATAACAGAAGGAACCTCTGTAATTTGAGGAGTGCCCCGTTCCTCCCTTGTCCGGCTGGGTGACCTGAGGATTTCAGGACCGGGCTTGTCTGCTTGTCTGGTTATCCCCCATCCAAAATTAACGTTTTTAGAGGGCTTTATTTTTCCAGGAATTATTCTAGAGCTAGCAGTGTTGAGCTGCTCTCTTTTCCGTCATGGGCACTCCTAACGCAGCCAGGAGGCAGCGTGTGGTGGCTGGGCCGGGCAGCCCTCCCTGCGACACCTGGCGCTTGCTCTGCCTGGGCACAGAGGTGTCTCTGCTGGATCTGCTCCTGCCCCGGCTGCTGCGTGCGGCAGGATGCTTTGGGAAACTCTTCTGCCTGGTTTTCCAGGCCACGCAGGTCGGGTGCCCATGGCTGGGTCCCTGCTGCTGCTCCTGGGGCTGCCCTGGTGTGCTGCCTCCCCGGGGCATGGCCTGGGGTCAGCCCCGTGGCTGGCAGCATCGATTTACTGCCTGCTAACGATTTCTAGACAACACAAGGGTTCTTCTCTATTTTCCAAACCAAACCAATTCAGCTAAGTGCTTTGTTATCTGGATGCATGTCTGTGGTAGGAATACTCTTCAGATGTTTTAAGAGTATCAAATCAATTAAGCTTAAAGAGTAACATACCGATTAAGCTTAAATGTAACTAAGTCTGGCTTAACTACATATGTTTTTAGACAGGCTTAGAATTAAAATGAAGCAAGGCTGGGCACAGACATGGCTTTTTTTTAAGCTAAAGCTTAAATAAAACTGCCTCATGCATGATCACGACATGTAACCAAAAGATGGCACTGTCACTGGAGTCTGGCCCCACTGAGCTTGCACAGGGCATGGTGTTGAGCAGTAGGTTTGGAAATATGCTTATTTCTAAAGATTTTGAACACTTAAGCAGAATGCATTTATTCCCTGAAGAAGTACAGCATTTCAGTGTAACTATCACCACATGGTAGCAGTGAAAGCAAGACTTGAACGTATGCACGTCTATGCCACAGCCTTCTTCCCACCTTCTTCCCTTCCTAGGGCTTTGCCCCAGGCAGTGGCTGGTGGCATAAAGGCAGAGGGGGGTGGGCTGGAGAGAACTTGGTGCACAGACAAGCTGGAAACTGAACGTGGAGAAGGGTCCTGGAGTTTGCTTTGGAGCAACTTGTCACGGGAACGTTCCGTATCAACTACGGGTTCTGACAGACTTGTTCCGAAACCCTTTGGTATGTTTCTTGGTAGACAGTACGAATCACTTTCTAAATCTAGCTGTTGAATTCCGGATTGAATGCTAAGGAGATATTTACAGGGTCTGTTTCTTTATATTTGCACAGGAAAACAATGTTGCTTTCTGAGCTGCTGAAATACTATTCCATGGTACCTGGGATGCTCTTTGTTTACAAAACAAATACAGGAAAGGAAGACACAGGAAGAGAAATTAACATGCTTTCATGTTAGACTGGCAGAAAAGGAAGGTCTCTTTCAAGGAACGTTTTGACAGGTTTTTGTAACATCTTCCCTCTTCTGGAACATGCAAAGGAAATAATTGGTTATTTTATCCCACAGGTAATTAACTGAAAAAAGTGAAGCTGAGGTATCTGACGATCACAGAAAATATTTTATTGCAAATGCTGTGTGCTCCACTACAGTGAATGCTACATTGAATATATGACCAAACCAAAGCAGATGCAACAAATGAAAGACAAAAAGGGAAAATGAAAATACTTGGTTTTGTTTATTGTTGCTTTTTCCTCAGAGGCACTGGACTCCAGGCTTTCTGTTAATGTCACACTGGAACAAGAATTAAGGGAGTCACTGTTCGAGGCCAAGGTTAAAGAACAAGCAAAGTCACCAAGGAGTACTGTAAAAGCGCTGCTGTGGCTGGCTGGCATAGGGGCGAGGGACGGTAACTAACAGCCGGCCTGGATGCTCGTCTGCCTCGTCTGGGGCGACGACTTGTCGTCCTTGGCCCGTTTCCCCCTCGCTGCGATTAACGATGCCACAACCGGGAAGCCGGCTCTGTGCACGAGCGTGGGGCTGGGCTCGGGGCTCCCGGCGGTGCCAGGCGGGG
>NC_048901.1:25276503-25424859 GCF_011077185.1 Oxyura jamaicensis | reverse complement strand
GTAGGGCTGGGCTGGGCTGGGCACGGGTAGGGCTGGGCTGGGCTGGGCTGGGCTGGGCCGGGCCGGCCGCGGCGGGGCGGTGCTGGCAGCACCCGCTGACCGGCACCCGCTGGCCGGCACCCGCTGACCCGCACCCGCCCTGCGGGGCGGCGGCGCGGCCCGGCCGGTTCCCGGTTCGCCCCCTGAGGCCAGCCGGGCGGTGCGGGGCAGGGGAAGGGAGGGGAGGACCGGGCTGCAGGGCTTCGGAGGTCGGGAACGTCCCCAGAATCGGAGGGCCGAGGCTTGGGCAGCCACAGTCCGGTGCGAGAGCAGCGGCCCCGCCACGGCTCCCGGCAGGGACCGGGGCAGGGAGCGGGGGGCGGTGGCGAGGCGTGGGTTGACCGCAGCCAGGCCGCCCGCTTTGCGCTCTGCAGGCGGCGGGGGGAAGGCTCCAGAAAGCCCGTGGGGGTCTCTGGGGTTTGCCCTCGTGCCTCGCACACGGGGCTGTGGTGCCCGGCCTCACGGCAGGCTCTGGGCGGCCCGCGCTCCTGCTGTCCTGGCCGCCTTCCATCCCGCCGGGTTCGTTGCGCAGAGGAGCCAGCAGCAGACTGGCCTAGGGGGTCACCTCCACGACATGGCGAAAGGGCAGCAGGGCACAGAGCAGTGCGCTTTGTGCTTCGCTGTCTGCTTGTTGAGACTTCCATAAAGCAGGCCCATTGAGGCTAACTTGTTAATGAGAATTACCGTCTGGCTTGCGTTGGCTGGCCAGTGCTCGTCGGAGGGTGATTGTTGGTCAGTGCCGGCAGAGAGGGGCATGGAATAACATGCAGTGAGATGTGCGTATTTTAGTCTATTGCTAATCTTTCGAGCCATCTCTGATTTTTTTTTTTTTTTTGGATCTGGAGCGTCTTTCTGCCTTTTCACAGTATTCCTCACGGTGGTTGGGAATGTATCTGTCTTTCTAGGCCCTTCAGTATTGTAAGAGAATGGTGTTCCTATCCCTTTGTAGCGTGGTCAGTATGTCATCTTCCTAGCCGGTGGAGAAACTTGCCTGTGTCTGGCTGCTCAGTACGGCTCGTCCTGTTTGTGGTTTCTGAGCTGCGGGTGCCAAGGGGACAGAGCTCCTCTGAGCGCCACGCTGTTCTTCCTCTCGTTGTAACGAGTCCCAGGGTGCTTGCTGATCTGCAGCTGGCACGGTATTGTACACCAGTCTCTTTTCGGGGGTTACTTTTTGATCTCACCGTTCAGAAGGCACCCGCCGTTGCGTGGTGTAAGCCCAGACTCAGTGCAGGGTTTTTGGCACAGCGGTTACAGCACAGGGTAAAACGCTGGACCTTCCCACACAGGGTTTGGGCCTTCACACCAATGCTGCTGGAGCTCCAAGGCGCTGAAAGGGGATGCCCTCTTGTAATAAAGAGGCACAAGACGAAAGATGGAGCTTGAGAGAGGATCTGGAAGGAATGACTGAGTTAAGATCCATTTCGTTCCTTTCAAGAGCTCATGAACTTCTTTTCTCTTCTGAAGGAAAGTTTTGAGGTTAGGGAGAAAAAGAATGTATTTCAAATATTTTGACTGTAAAATTGTGCTAGCGTAGCTCTGTACGTTGTCTGCTCAGTTTAGAAGTCAGAATAAACTGGCCAGTTCCTAGTTTTTCAAAACTAGCTTTCCATTTGTCGCCTACTGTCTGCCATAAACAAGTGTTGTAAGGAATAAACAGGTAACAAGGAGGTAGGAAAACGCTTAAGTTGCAGGAGCTCATTTGTTAAAAGCAGATTAATGCAGAATTACACAGTCCAGAACTCCCCACGATAACGCCGCGGTGCCTGATCGTTGTGGTGGCTTCGCTGGTGTAGGTGTGAGCGCCCTAACTGCGCCGGGCCGCTGCACGCTGTGGGTCGCCTCCTCCAGCAGGCTGTGCAGGGCTCGCTGCTGCGGTGCGGGGAAGTAACGCGGGCGGGTTTAGTCTGGGGTCTGACTTCCCGTGGAGCTGACTGTGCTCCGCTCCTGTGAACATTGGTCTGAACTTGTTAGGCTTTGTTTCTGTAAGGGTTGTGCGTGTTGGGTTCATAAAGGCTCAGCTGCAAATGTGTAGGTAGATTTTAAGCATTCCATGGGAAACAATTAAAATACTTTCCAAAATAAATTAATACAATTTGGGCCTGGGTGTTCGTTTGGCTATTTAAACTTCAAAGCCATTTAAAGTCTTGATTGGGCTCGCTTGGGGTCCTGCTTGACATTTGGAAAGGAAGCTCGAGATCCCTGCAGGAGCGCGGCGGATCCAGCGCAGATCGCTCAGTGACAGCAGCGTGCTGTGCTCCTGTGCTTGTCATTAGGAAGGGGCTCGCGAGTCGAGCCAAGTGAAAGCATGCTCAACCCTCCTGCCTTCAGCGCTGTACAGCTTAGCTGTGCTGGGGTTCTTGCTGCTTTGTCTAGGAAATATTGCCCTTTGCCAGGACAGCTGTGCTCGTGGAAAACAACCCTGAGCCATTAGTGGGGCTAGCGTGAGACGTAATGAGAACTCCTGTGAACATTCAGCTAACTTTTATTGTTGATTTGTCTGTACCTCTGCGTGTTGTGTTCACGGGTGGCATGTCTGTTAATTCAATTTGTAGATGGTGTTTGGTCATGCAGCTGTCCTGTGTTCCGTGTTTAAAATTTCTGAACTACGGCTGGAGGCAGGGAGAAATCTGAGCCAGACAAAACCAAATCACTGCTGTGTTTGTGTTGTCAGTCCATCCCCAGCTTGCTCGTACAGTAAGGTAGCTACAGCAGCACCGCACACGGTTCTCAGTTATTTTCAGCATAGCTATATCTAGACAGATTTTTTCAGAGGAGGAAGAATTTAAAGATAAGGGAGCTGGGGTCATCTGTGGAAATGGCTCTAATAGTAACATATATCTCCATCCGTTTGCCATTTACCTTTTATTTATTTGCTTATAATCCCTTTGATCACTTTCATCTCTGCCTTCATCTGTGTTTTCAAGGCTGTCTTGGGGATAGTGTGGGTGGAGGAGTGCTCCAGCACTTCTTGTTGATTTCATTTAAAATTTAGATGAGGCTTGCTAACTTCATAAACCCTAGAGAGCTTAGATTTCTTTAAATACAGTGCTGTCTTCTGTGTTACTCACAAACTTTGAGAAAATACTGAAAAGCAAAACGCATTGCAAAGCACAAGCGAATAAACTCAACGGAAGTTTCTGGGTCATTATTTTTGGGGAGAAGGTGCCCCAAACCAGTAATCAAATCTAATAAAGTTACTACATTTTTCTTTCTTCCCCTCATTTTTTATTTTGTTTGTTTGCTCGGTTGCATTTCAGCTGTTCTTTGTTTTCATGGGTCATTTCATAGTCATCTTGGGGACGGTTTTTACATCTCGTCTGCTGGAGGTGGTCTGCAGACGGCAGGCTGGGCTTGATGAAAGTACCGTGGGTGGCAGGTGGCTGATTTGCTGAGGGAGTTTTCTGCCTTCTCTTCGGGGAGAGACCAAGGAAGAACCAAAGCAAGCTCTCCGGCCTGTGCAGCTCAGACCCGTGCTCGCTGAGGGGTCCCCCGAGGCCCCGTGGGGCAGGATGCGTTCGGGCACTGCGCTTGGCCCGGTGCTGCTGGCTGCCCCGGCACCAAGACCCTCGTGCCAGCCACATGCAGCCACGACAGTGCCTCTGGGTAAGCCACAGATGATTCACTTCCAAGGAGGTTGAGCCTTGTTTTCTGCTACCCTTTCTGTGGGCAGCAACCCTCCTTCAGCAAAACGGTTGCTGTCCTTATCAAGTTATGGCCTTGAAGTCTGTAGTTAGGAGAACACTTAATGGGAACCGGGGAATCGGAGAAGCACTGCATTTCCCTTCGCTGGCATCCTGTACGTACAAAACATTTGAAGGGTTATTCAGGTGTGATGGACTAGCATACAGATAACACTTCTTTGTAAAAACATGCTTCTCAGAATGATGTGACTTCCTAAATTGTCATTTCATTTTTTTTATCCTTAAAACACTTTGCAGGATGAACTTACTGCAGTGAATGTAAAGCAGGGCTTCAGTAATCAGCCTGCCTTCTCTGGAGATGAGCATGGGTCTGCTAGAAATATCGTCATTAATGCCTCAAAGGTAAGGCCTGGCTTTGTACCTGGAGTATGTTTATTTAGCTTGCTACCAAGCTGGTAATGGTTATATTTGGTTCTCGACTTCTTTGCTTTCTAGTTGGAAGTCTTCATGTTAAAGTTAATTACAGAACTAATACAGGAACATGGAGCTGTGGTCCTGCTACCTGGTGTTACTAGTCTTCAGAGGAAGACACGCGCACTGAGAACAACACATAGCTATTGCACTTCATTGTAGAAAATGTGTTAATTTTTGCTCCTGTTCTTTTATTTGCTTCACTTACAAAGCCGTTAGTGACTCTTTCCCTGGAAGTCCCTAGTGTTTACAAACCATTCCCTTGCTTTGGTCTTGTATGTGTTTCATCAGACTGTTTTCTATTATAAACTCAGACTGTTTAGTGAAACTTAGCCTAGCTCTCCTATGTTTTTTTTTGAGAGTTGAAGATATTTGAGATACAAAAGAGCAATGAAAATCACTAAAATATTAGCTATTATCTTCCGAATTGAAAGTTATAACTCTAGGAAAAAAAAAAAAAAAAAAGAGTAAGCTATCCAGATTTGTATACTCTCTTTTTTGTTCTGTTGGGAAAACACAAAGAAACAATTTTGAATGAGAAATTTATCAAGAAGCTTAAAAAAATGTTTTCCAACAAAGAGACTTGTAAAATATATGATGTTTTATGGCTTATTGGAACATTTGGATTTACTTATTACAGTGATGCTCTTTTATTTTAGCAGAGCATAAATCTGAAATGAGAAGAAGTGATACAAGTAAATGACAAGGCTGTTATTGTTGAAATGTTAAAGGTTTTTCTGTTACATTCTTTGTTTGCTAGAATTGCCACCTGCAGGTACTTTCTGTCTCACATTTTAATTAGTCTTGTTTTGACTATTGAACATAACTGAAAAGTAAAACAAATTCACAAGGAATTGCTTATAGTTGTTTGGAAGATGTGAGTATAGAATTACCAAAATAAGTTCAGTATCTCATTAAAAACTTTTCATAGGTTTTAAAATTACCCAACTATGAAAGTATTTATTTGAAAATCAAACACCTGATTCTTATTGACAGATCTAAAAATTAATTAAAATTTAATTTGTATTATAGTAATTTTGGTATGTAAATAACCTCACACAGTAACTAAAACCTCTTTGGGGCTTTTTTTTTTCTTTCCCCCTGCTGTTTTGGTATTGAAAGTGCTGTGTAAGGAAGTCTTACAACGTTTTCCATTCTGAAGGTAATGAGTGGAAGTGGAGGCATTTTGAATAGAAGTCAAAGACTTATTAGCTTATCCAAATCTTTGAAGTTTTGCCTGCGGTAACTGACAATGCACCGGCAATTAATACAGTTCTTGTGGCAGTGTAGTTTGTTCTTATTAGAAGCGAACAACAGGTATATATACTTTGTGGTGTGATAAAATGCTGACACTTCTCGAATATGCTGTCTCAGGTCCTAAATCTGAGATACTCAGCTCTTGGAGTGATGTGCCTCTGGTGATTTACGGTGAAGTCATTGTAAGTGGTGGCTGCATGTCTGTTTTTGAGGCCTGGTTTTTGGCTTGGTTTTGCTGGCCTGCAGCTTTTATAACAATATTGCAAAAGAGTTGCACAGTTGCTTTAATATCACGAATCTATCTGCTAGCTGCAGGGCTTTAAAGTGTAATCTTATTAGATTGATAGCCTGGACTAGAGTGATGACTGCATCTATTCAGATAGCGACTCTATGTGCATTAATGTCCAATAGATGCTTGCTAACTGGGTTGTCATGTGTGTTATTTTTTTCCTTTTTTCCCCTCCCTTTTTTCCCCACCAGATTGGCGCCTACTTTAGCAGCATATTAGCAGAAAAGCTAAAACTTAACACGTTCCAGGACACAGGAAAGAAGAAACCACAAGTAAATGCCAAAGATAACTACTGGCTGGTTACTGCTCGGTCTCAGAGTGCAATTCACAACTGGTTTACAGATTTAGCAGGAAGTAAACCACTGACTATTTTAGCAAAAAAGGTATTAAAATACTCCTTCCCCTATTTCTTGGATATTGGGTTGTACTGAATTGGTCTGTAAGGATAAGGCAGTATTCATAAAATAAGTTAAAAGGTTAGAGCTTAAGCTGTATCTGTTTTTAAAAAATGTTTTATTATTTTGTGTTTTATTTGACACTAGAAGTAGTTTCTTGAAAATCAGAAGTGGGATGAAAGGCACATGGATACAAATTGGCAACTCTATGTAAAAGAAATGTGGCCATGGGGGATTACCTTTTTTACTGAGATTAGGGTAATGGGTAATTTATGAGAGTTCCTATGAAATAATGAGATTTTGCCACTGACGTCAAAAGAAGTAGCAGTAAGATCTTAAATTCTATTTCCTGCTTTTGCATTCTGCAATTTCTCAACAAAGAGGAGGAGAGGCAAGCATACCACCAACTCTAAGTTTCCCTATAACTTTATTAGAGGTTAAATTTCTGAATAAAAGCACCAGAGAGATTTCTTTTGTTATTTATACTTAAAAAAAAAAATAATAAAAAGGGGCTTATGGACATACATAAGCGTGTTAGGAGCCCTTTAAACTAATTGGGTAGACTACACCTTAGAATGACTACAAAATAATGTTACCAAAAATCATCTGTGTTTGGATTGCTGTGCTTTTCTGCATTGATGCACTTCTGTTCTCCAGGCACTCTCTTAGAAAGACTGAATACTTGAAGGAATAATTAGTATTTTTGTAGGGGGACAGCAAGCGTAGTATTTGTGCCTCTACTCCCTTCTGTCTCCACTGGGTGCAAAATGTCTTTTACTCATAAATGTTGCTTTAAAAATACATTTAAAAGTTATGCTACCTTTATGCAGAAGGGCTTAAGAATTGCTGTGACAGAATCGAGTGGCTCTTCACCGGAAAGTTTTGTGGGAGCAGACCTGTTCTGTGCTTGGCACAGACGCGTGTCGCAGACGGCCACCTTGTTTCCCTGGTGTACTCCATTATTATGGGCTCTGAGCCAGGGCACCCAGGATACTGACAGCATCTGTGTAACTGTACCCATAACCAAAATCTCAGTACGTGCTTATTTTCCAGAAGTTCCGAGGATCAGCTTGCAGGACTCTTTCTGCACGTTGTATGTCTTTGGCTGTATTGGCAGGTTTGTTAGTGGCCCTGTAGGCATCTCAGAGATGGGGAAGGATGCTCCTGGTGTAACCTGAGGAAAGTGTGGGGCAGTACCTTTCTTTTGTCATGCCTCTTTGTATGTGCCTAAACAAGAGGCTTTGTCAGCTTAGTGGTTTCCCAGGTTGCTGAAGAGGTCTGCCACTGTCCAGCTAGTTAGGGGTTGAGGAGAGGAGGCCTGGGCTAACCTGCAGGTGCTAGCTGCTGTTTGGATTGTGCGCTATAACTTGCTTCCTGTTTTATTTCAGGTTCCAATTCTCAGTAAAAAAGAAGATGTTTTTGCTTACTTAGCAAAATATTCTGTGCCACTGCTGCGAGCAGCATGGCTGATCAAAATGACATGTGCCTACTATGCTGCTATTTCTGAAGCTAAAATCAAGAAACGCCAGGCCACTGATCCAAATATTGGTAAATAAACAACTTTAATGTCTAAATGAATAGTAATAGCTGAAAGGACCTGCTATTCCTCTTTATGGCTTTTGTGTTACTGAATGTCCGGAGATGAATCCATGTAGTGGGAAGGGGAATAAAAAGTCTTTTTAATTGGTTTTGCTTAGACGTGTGTCAAAGAGTACAAAAAGCCATGCAGCATAAATACAGCCCTGTTGGCTTGTTCTCCTCCCAGCTGGTTTCTCCTTAAATCTCCACGCACACTATCTGAGGAGCCGACTGCGCTGTGTCTTAACCACTGATGGCAGTCTCTGTGGGGTTGCCAGGAGTGGCAAAGGCTGTGCTAAGATAAACGTTACCAAGGAGCAAACTGAGCTGCTGATTTGGAAAGTCTGGAACAAAATGTGAATTTGCAAGTATATGTGTTAAAACATAGGTGGTAATGTATTTATTTTAAGTATTAATGTTAAATGACACTGTCTGGCACCAAGCCAGTAGACCAAACAGTGAGCACCTTTTAGAGATCAAAGGTATGGTAACTATTAGCAAAGTTGAAGTTCTACTCTCAGTTTGTATGCAATAGCTACAGCTCTTCCACAGTGTGCTATGAACTTTTTCCTTCTTTGTCCTTAAAGCATCTGTGATCAGATGCTGCTTAGCAGCATCTCCATACCACTGTGAGAAATTCCTACATCTTTCTACCTTTACCAACTCGTTTTGTTGTTTCTTTCACTTTGTTTCTTCTTGTTGTTTGTTTTTATTTTTAGGCTTGAAGCATTCATTTTTCACTTTGAATTTCTAATTAAAGCCCAAAAAGCATTTCCTAGCAAACATCTTGCCTTTATTTTTTCATTATAGTTACAGATGTGGGGTCCTTGTGGCATGGCCTTCTGAAGTACTTGCTGAATATGACATATTTATTCCTTGCTCAGTTATATGGAGGTGGCTGCAGTACTGACAGGCTTCCCTATGAGCATCTTTTGGCTTGCCTTGTCTGGTGTTTGCTTCTGACCTTGCCCTGCTTTGGGACAGGGGGGAGTCAGAGAGCCTCGTGAATTCAGTCTGGTGCGTGCCTGTAGCTGGGCAGTCCTATGTGGCGCAGTGGACAGGGAGGCTGATACCTGCTGGTTCTGTTTCCCTCTCTCTCAAGGACTTGGTCTGGAGGATCTTTGTGCAGGCCTGTAGCATGCTTCTGGCATGGCCTGTGAGCTGCTGTCCTTTAGGAATAGTCCTGGCTGGCTTGGGTGTATTGGCCTGCAGTTCAGCAAATGGCATCAGGCATGCCCTAAACTGTCCTCTTGCCTTTGTTTTATTCCCTTCGGTTCTCTTTAACCTCCTAGGCTGTCTTCCTGTTCTGTTGATTCGCATAAGCATAGGGGGTAGACCCTAGCAGAAAACAGGCAGTGAGAGCAGGTTGATTGCTGTCCTAATCTGTCCTGAGTAGTGCTGCTAAGGGTGAGAGAGCACCTCTGACTGTTCTGGGGGACAGAAATGGTGCTGCTGGGTAGGAAGACCAGTGATACTGCTTTGCTTTGGTTGCATGCTCATTAATGGTGCAGTTAAAACATCACTCTCTTTCCTGGCTGTCTTGGAGTGGCGGAGAAAGCAAAGCAAGAAGGTAAGGAAAGCTAGGTTTGTCCGCTCCGTTGCGGTAGGTTCTAGGTCATCTGGTTTGCTCTGCTCTGAGCTGTAGCCCTTTGCTTCCTGGGAAGGTGAGAGGTGGTGGTGGAGGGGCGCACAGGTACTCCTGCTCAGGCTCTGCTTTTGGCTGGCCTGACGGTGCCATCTGCTTCACAATGAGAACGGAGAGCCAGTGAGAGTTCTGGTGGGCTGAGGGGCCTGTGACTTTTATCAGTGAGTATTCTGAGGCAGATCTCCACTGTAACTGTGCCGAAAGTGGTACTGAATATTATGTTGTCTGTCCAAATTCTCTGTTAGGTTATTTGGAATTTCTGGGGAAGTAATTTGATGTGTGTTACTATGTAGTCTTTGACATTCCCCAAAATGTTCTAGCTCTGTCCCCTAGGTAACAGAAAGGTGGTTGTGTTGTTTCTAACTCAGCAGCACAGAGATTTTGGTAATTGCTTTGGGAAAATTATTCTTTCATACCATGACATGAAACCAAGTGTGATATCGTGGATTTGGAATTGTTTTTCTAAAAGTGAGTGAATGTTTGAGGTAAACCTAGTTAAATAGCTACATGAAAACACTAAAGCCCACTAGCTCCATACAGAAATTTCAGATTTGGTTAGAAAAGCATTCAACGTGTATTCTATGGCAGAATATTCAGTTAACAGAACTGCCAGTTATAAATTCAAAGGGGAAAAAAACACAAAAGGAAGGCACTAGCTGAAATCTGAGGTGGGTAGTAAACAGTAAAAATAGTTGTTTGAGCCCTAGTTCCTGTAACTCTGACAGTAAACAGGCTTAGGTTGTCAAAGCAATTGCATTACGCATTCATGAAAGTGTGCTCGTCCAAAATATGCTGCATGCTGATTACATGCAACTGTCAGATGTTTGTGAGATAGTAACAACTATCCTTGGCTGTCCCAGTTACACTGTTCAGAGTGTGCCTTCTTTACAATTCCTATTTTCCCAACGCTTTCTGTGTAGGATCAAGCAATTTACTTTTGTTTAATAATTTCTCGCAATTATACTAAGTATACAATCACTGCTGGAGCACAGAGAAAAGCTGATGGTTCTGGGAAGGTTTGTGCATTTGCTGAGCAGTACCTACTATCTTAGGTATCACAAAGAAAATCGAATCAGTCCTCATTGCAAACCTCTGCACACTGCAGGTCAGTCTGACCTGAGGAGCTGCCTCTGAACTTCTGCATTCTCATCAGAGGAAAAATCCGGAGGAGTAGTCTGTTTCAGTGACTGCAGAAAGAACAATCTTATATTCCATTGCTCGTGCAAAGTCCTGTTTAGTGTTCTGGTGGCTGTACTGGGAGGGGGAGGGAAGAGGGGAGTAAACCTCCATATGGAAGGCAGTAATGAAGTATATTTATTTGATCTGTTTCAAAGCTGTTTAGTGGTTGAATGCTGAACTCTGATGAAAGAGACAGGTGATTCCCTAAAGGCATAGCTCATATCTGCGCTTTTTACGTCACGCTAAGCTAGCAGGCTGCTTGCACGCCTGACAGGATATATATGTGCTCTGGGAACAGCGCAAAGGAGAGGCACATAAAAAGCCCATTAATTCACACTGGGTGCTGCATTATGCAACCATGTGTTAATGCTTTGGAGAAATATTTTTCAACATGATTTTTTTTCAATTTTCACTGTGAAAGAAACCTTTTATCATCTGAAGTGTTCTAATTGTGAACTTATTCTGTAGAATGGACTCAAATTATAACCAGATACCTTCGGGAGCAGCTGGCAAAGGTTGCAGAGTTCTATCATGTGACATCCAGCCAAGGCAACGGCACTGTGGTGATGCCTCAAGAGATGGAACAGGCCTTGAAGCAGTGGGAATATAATGAAAAATTGTCATTTTACATGTTTCAGGTAATACTTTAAGAAGTGAATGGATTTTTTTTTAGGTTGCCATTCTTGGAAAGTTGAATTTGAGATATTACTGGTAGTTTGTGTCATAACACTTGCATAAATTTTAAATGCTAATTCGTTTTAGAGATCTGCTAGCTGAAGAAACTTTGATTTGCTTATTGTCCTTGATTGTGATTGCAGCAATGTACTCAATTATTCTCTCTCTTCCTATATTATCCCATCTTTTAAGGGTGTGTAATGACTGTGAGTCAGGCTGCGGTCGCTCTGGAGCATGAAGCCTTGGGTGTTTGAGTGGTGACCTGGCTGTTCAGTTCCATGTTGTTCTAGCCCATGCCCACCTTTGCAGTCTGCATGGGCCAGGGAGCTGGGACGCCTGGGGTCCCCCGTCACACAGCCTGCAGCTGAAGACATGTTGTGGCTTAGTGTAAGCAGAAGTCCTGCTAGACACTGACTCAAGGTCATCTGAGCTTGAGCAGTGATGGTGGTAGAAGCCTCCAAGGAAGAATGCTGCTTTGTTCCTGGAATAGAAATAACTCTGAATCGTGGTCACGGCCCCTTATCCATGCGGATGCTGTGATGGTGGTTGGTCTTGCATGTAAAGTGATGTATGAGTGTCCTGGTAGCTGCCATGGGTAATGAGAGTTAAACCACAAATGAAATTAAACTTGTAATTTCACGCCTTCTTGTTTAGTGCTCCCAGTTAACGAGTGATGTGTTTATTTAAAATCTTTTAAGGAAGGAATGCTTGAGAGACATGAGTATTTGACATGGATACTGGATGTTTTGGAAAAAATCAGACCTACTGATGATGATCTTCTTAAGCTGTTGTTGCCGCTAATGTTGCAGGTATATGCATGGTTTAAAGCCATGTGATTTATAGAATCAATGTAAGCATAACTCGTACGTGTTAAACAATTGTAATATTTGTGGTGTTAAAATCTGTGTAAGCATTTTTACATAAGACATTTGGGGAAATACATTGCATGGTGCATGCTTGGCATGTATAAACACCTTTAAACTTTATAATCCTTCTTATCTTGAATTGATAGGAGGTTTCTTTTTCTGTAGCTGGTCCTGCAGGACAGAAGAATTTTAGACTGAACTACAGATTTGCATTTAGGATAGTCCTTTGTAATCCCTTTTAGTTTATGCATGTTATGTGTTAGATTGTTAATGAGAAATGAATTTATGGAGTAGTAAACTTTTTTTTTTTTTTTAATTTTAGTATTCAGAAGAGTTTGTTCAATCAGCTTACCTATCCCGTCGCCTTGCTTACTTTTGTGCCAGACGCCTGTCTTTACTGTTAAGCGATGGTCCTAATCTTGTAGCTGCACATTCTCCTCATATGATAATTGGACCAAGTAACCCTCCTTTGGCAGCCCCAAGTCCGACCGCGCCTGGTCCTGCGGTGAGCCCAGTACAGCTAGCCTGCTCAGATTTCCTCTCCTGCCCACAACATCGTCCACTGGTGTATGGACTTAGTTGTATGCTGCAGGTAGGCCACTGCTTCGTTGCTCCTTGTTTGTAAGGCTGTAACCATTCAGTTTATTGGAGAACAGTGTGCTTCTGGGTTTGACAAGGTGCAGTAACTGTGGTCTGGAATGCAGCTGCATCAGGTAACATGAGAGGAGTGAGTGCATCTGGAGGGAGCCGGAGGGTGGATTCTAAACACTGTGAGGAGTGGTGGCGGAACTGCCTGGAGAGACCCGTGCTGTCTGTGTGCGTCTGCGCCTCTGCCGCGAGAGGGAGCGGCTCTGCTGGCAGGAGCGGCCAAGCCTCCGCTCTGCGGTGGAGCTTCTGGTTGCAGTAAAGCTCTGTGCAGCTTCTTTTCATCACCAGTGATCCTGCTCATTTATGCCAGACCCAGTCTCTCTTTGCTGAGAGCAGCTGGACAGAAGACAGCACCATCCTGACTCCTGCAAGCTCTAACCTTTGAGGATTTCCTTGCTTCCTCCAGCTTGTTGTGGGTGCTTGGTGCCTGTGCAGACTGTTCTGGTTTTGGCAGGGTTACAGTTTGTTACCTTACCAACTTTTGCAGTTTTTAGGACAGTGGGACAGAAGAAACTTCTTTTGTGCTTATTGGTCAGTGATGGTAGGATTGTCAGGAGGAGTTTTTTCCTAAACAAGGGTTTGTGTGATGCTCTGCCGCTGCTGTTAGCCTTCCTGAGTGCTACTTGGGGAGACTTCCTCAAACCCTCCTGCTGTTGCCTGCTCAGTGTCTGCCTCTGGGGGTTGTACAGAGCTCTCCTGGTTGTGGTACCAGGAGTGTGCTGACGACTGTGGCATCACAAGGTCGCAGCATGGGTGAGGTTGACAGGGACCCCTGAGATCATGTAGCCCACCCCCTTGCTTAGGCACAGCGAGTAAGAGCAGCCCGTCCAGGACCATGTCCAGTCAGGTTCTGAATACCTCCACCACTTCTCTGAGCATCTGCTTCCAGTGTTTAGCTGCTGCCACAGGTTTTTTTTTTTTTTTTTTTTTTTTTTTTTTTTTTTTTTAAAGTGTTTTCCCAGGGCTGCTGCTTTCTCACAGCCATAGCACCACCTGGAGGTTAGAGCCTGGAGGCTGAGCTGCATGCAGGAAAGGCTCAGCCAATGATATCTGAAAAAAGCAGGTGGGGAGCAGAGCTTCTGTGACCCCACCACAGGTGTATGAGTGCAGGAAGTTAGATCCTGCCTGACTCTACGCATGCTGTAACTTCTTATCCTATTGAACATAGATCTGTCATAGGAGCATCAGCATTTGTCTCCATCATGGGCTGCCGGGTGTATATTTGTGTATTCTTTTGGCAGCTTTACAACTTTTCTCTACTAACAACACAGTGGGTAATCATTCTTCTCTTCCTGTACTATTTGTTTTATTTTTTTTCGTTTGTGCGTGTGCTCTTTGTTTTTTTTTTCACCCCTTTTTCTTGTGCTACCAAGTGGGTCCAGAGGACAGCTCTGTTTCAGATAAGCTCTCTGGTTCTTCAAAGGAGCATTTCTCTAAGCAATCTTTTTGCTAAATTACTGCTTTGTAATCCAGATTTGGACTGGGTGAACTTCCCAACAAGTAATACAGCAGTTTCAAAAATAATAATCCATAAGATGAACCAACTGCCATCACTTTAGATGATATTTAAAATCTGACCCCAAAACACCAAAGTTTTCTGTTTTTGCTCTGTACATTACTAGATGCTGAAGAGTAATAGGTATCTATTATAGGGTGGGTGCCTGAAGACTGGAGGATAGCCAATGTCACTCTGGTCTTCAAGAAGGGCAAGAAGGAGGATCTGGGAAACAACAGGCCAGTCAGTCTTACCTCTGTCCCTGGAAAGGTGTTGGAGCAGCTTGTTCTGGATGCCATCTCCACGCAACTGGAAGAGAAGAAGGTTATGAGGAGTAGTCAGCATGGATTCACCAAGGGAAAGTCGTGCTCGACCAGCCTCGTTGCCTTCTATGATGGCATCACCAGCTGAGTAGATGGGGGGAAAGCAGTGGATATCATCTACCTTGACTTTAGCAAGGCTTTCAATACAGTCTCCCATGACATCCTGCTAGCAAAGCTGAGAAAGTGTGGGATAGAGGAGTGGACAGTAAGGTGGGTTGAGAACTGGCTGACTGGCCGAGCTCAGAGGGTGGTGATCAGCGGAGCAGAGTCTGGCTGGAGACCTGTGACTAGCAGTGTTCCCCAGGGGTTGGTGCTGGGTCCGGTCTTGTTCAACATCTTCATCGACGACCTTGATGAGGGAATAGTGTCTGCCCTCAGCAAGTACGCCAACGACACAAAGCGGGGAGGAGTGGCTGACACGCCAGAAGGTTGTGCTGCCATTCAGCGAGACCTGGACCGGCTGGAGAGAGGGGCAGGAAGAAACCAGATGAGGTTTAACAAGAGCAAGTGTAGAGTCCTGCACCTGGGAAGGAACAACCGCATGTATCAGTACAGGCTGGGGGACGACCTGCTGGAGAGGAGCTCTGCGGAGGAGCTGGGGGTCCTGGTGGACGACAGGTTGACCATGAGCCAGCAGTGTGCCCTAAGTGGCCAAGAGGACCAATGGGATCCTGGCGTGCATTAAAAGGAGTGTGGCCAGCAGGTCAAGGGAGGTGATCCTCCCCCTCTACTCTGCCCTGGTCAGACCTCACCTGGAGTACTGTGTCCAGTTCTGGGCTCCACGGTACGAAAAAGACAGGGACCTCCTGGGAAGAGTGCAGCGGAGGGCCACAAAGATGATACAGGGCCTGGAGCATCTTCCCTATGAGGACAGGCTGAGGGACCTGGGTCTGTTCAGCCTGGAGAAGAGAAGACAGAGGAGATCTCATTGATGTCTATAAATACCTGAGGGGTGGGAGACAGAGGGATTTGGCCAACCTCTTCTCAGTGGTTTGTGGGGATAGGACATGGGACAATGGCTGCAAGATAGAACACAGGCAGTTCCGCACCAACACGCGAAAGAACTTCTTCATGGTGAGGGTGACGGAGCACTGGGACAGGCTGCCCAGGGATGTTGTGGGGTCTCCTTCTCTGGAGATATTCAAGGCCCGTCTGGATGCCTACCTGGGCAGTCTGCTCTGAGGAACCTGCTTTGGCAGGGGGGCTGGACCTGATGATCTTTTGAGGTCCCTTCCAACCCCTACAGTTCTGTGATTCTGTGATCTGCCTTCAAGCCGTTGTAAAATGATTGTTTTGAAGGCTGTCAATGCAAAATCTTTTGAGGTAAATGTTAAGTTACTGGTGCATTTCAGTGACTTGTGGGTTTTAGAATCCTGAGAGAATAATTCATTTTAATTATTTTATTAAATTTTAATTTTTCATATGTAGCTTCTTTCTGAAAGCTAAACACCAAAATGACTTTTTTTCTGAAGCCAATTCATGTGTCACAGAGGGGATCTGACTGAAATTAACCTTTGGTGATGTTATTCTGTGGCATTATAAAAGCAATGCAAATGGGAATTGAACATGTATTTAAATACAATTTTTAATAATGAAGAAGGAAAATAACATAGTAATTTAATTTCTTCAAATTGATGTTTTAAAGTGACTGTGCATAGGCTTGTCTTTTGTTTCTTTCACTGTAACAGGCCAAAAATGATTCTAGTCTCATGGTCTCTTATTATTGGTATTGTTGGTCTTGTCTATCATGTACTACTTCTATTTTATACTTTTGCTTGCAGACTGTAACTCTTTGTTGCCCAAGTGCCTTGGTGTGGAATTACTCCACAAATGAAAATAAGAACATTAATCCAGGCTCACCTCTGGATTTACTTCAAGTTGCTCCATCTAGTTTACCTATGCCAGGCGGAAATTCATCATTTAATCAACAGGTAAGCTTTTTTAAATCTTCATTTTACTAAGATGTATTTTATATCCCCGAAGGTGATTTGCATTCACGAGGACTATGCCTAAGTTTAGATATTTCAGTAGTTCTGTTGATGTGCTAGTGTTTGATGACCTTAGTTTCTCCAGTCAGGTACCAATTTTGTGAAAATATCTGGAATTTTATTTACATTCAAATGTTTTCAGTTACTTTAAGATGTAAAATGGCAAATAAGTGGAAGCTTGTCATACCGTTTCTGAGATGTGACTTTTCAGACACATTGGAAGTTAACTTCCATGGGGTTGAATCTAAGGACCTTACATGAAAAGGTATTTTATTGTACAACATGATTCTTAAGAAATGAAAGCATTTGAACAGAACATATTTCAGTTTGTTATTCCCAAATGCAGGAAGTGCTGGGGAATGCCATAGGGTACCTTGCTCCTGGTGAGAAACCTGTCACAAACTTGAAGTGAAAATTGAGACTTCCTATGACTAGGTAATTAGCAGCTACCTTTTCCTTTTTTTTTTTTTAACAGGTTCGGGCAAAGATTTATGAAGTAGAACAGCAGATAAAACAAAGAGGTCGTGCTGTGGAGGTGCGGTGGTCTTTTGACAAGTGCCAAGAATCAACTGCAGGTAAGACATGTCAAAATGAAGTAAATGTTGGCAGTCTTAGGGTTTGCATCTGTTCTCCTTCTTTGAGTATAAACCTGGTGCACCATGCTTAATTCTAGTAATAGAGTTGATGGATGTAATGTAACAGCCAGCCAGCATTTCTCCACAGAGTCCTCAAGTTTTGTACTTGTCTTATAACATTACTATGGAAGTGTTGGGTAAAAGCTAAAAAATCAGGCTTGGGCTTGGGTACTTGCAGCTCCTGGACGAGCTGGGTACCTAAGAGAAATGTGTCTGAAAGAGCTTGTTTGCAGCTTAGGTAGGGTTAAGTAGGACAGAGATTCTTGCTTGAAATACATATGTAAAACATACAAAATTAGAAAATATACGTTTACTCTTTGAAGCTTGTACTTGAGCTTTCTTTTCCATCACAAAAAAAAAATAAATCTGTAGAAATCAGGCTATGGAGAGTACGAGCAGCCACCTAACAATGAGATAAACATCAAAGAAAGATTTGTATGGACTCTAAGGCTGCTGTCTGTTTCTGGTCATTCTGTGCTTGGAGAATGTTGTGTACTAAAGCTATTCTTAGTGTAGGGGTTTTGTTTGTTCAACTTGCTCATCTGCTGATCGACAGATGTTACCATCCATATGTGCGCTAGGAAGTCTCAGCCTAAATTATTGGTGGTCATTCTCACAGATGTTTTGAGGGTCTCTGAACTTCAGTGTGGTACTGTGGCTCAGACTTGTTTTTTGCAATTGAATTGCTTGTTGTGATTTAAACCATTAGGAGTCCAGTGTGTCAGCTTTTTCCTCTACTAGAGGAAGGCAGCAACATAAATGGTAAACCTGCCAGCAGTAGTGATGTGGCCCTCCACTGCAGTCACCGAGAAATGGATTCCGTGTTTGTGGCAAGTGGATGGTCTCTGCTTCTGCTGACTCATACACGATCCTGTGCTGTCCTGCTGCTTATAATGGTTGTGACTGATAATGCCTTAAATCCCATGGCATCTTCCTATTTACATTTTTTTTTCCTCCTCTAACTCCCACATCCAGGGGTGACCATCAGCCGAGTTTTGCACACCTTAGAAGTGTTGGATCGACACTGTTTTGACAGATCAGATTCCAGCAATTCAATGGAGACGCTTTATCATAAGATTTTCTGGGCAAACCAGAATAAAGATAACCAAGAGGTAATGACCACTCTTACTGTGTAATCTGTAGACGGTGAATTTTATTTTTACTTTTGAGAATTGTTTATGTGTATGTGTGTAAGTATAGACTAGATACAAAATCTAGTCTTATTTTGATGCTTGGATGCAGTCAGGATTTTTAACACACAAGTGATTTTTTTCTTTTTTCTTTTATGGATCAGGTTTAATATGTTTTAAGTGCTAGCTTTTTGTTTGCATCTGTTTTTGGGATCAGCTGATATAGTTCTGTGCTGTTGCCCTTCTACATTTGTTTTTATATCTTTTTTTTTCCCTTCTTCCTACATTTCAAAAGGTGTTTCTAACTTCCAGCTACAACTGTATTTACAAACCATTTGTTTGTGTTTCAAGAGGCAGTGTTGGTAGTGAGTGTTCTGAAAGCAAGGTAATTACTCTTTTCTGTTCTTGTTGTGGGTTGTCTGCTATTATGTTTGTTACGTGGTACTTTATGACCTGAGGTCAGGTTGCCTTGAAAATACGTCTGTTTTGGCTCCTGAACAGCTCTCTTAAAGACGTGTTCCCCACCTCTAGTACCAAACATCTTTATCAAGGTCTGTCTGGCTAATTTGCAGGGCTGCCTATCTTCTAATGGTGTAATAATTTTACTCTGAGATGAAGAATGATGAGTAGTAATAAAGCATTGTCATACAAAAGTGATGATGTACCTATGTTTGCACAGTTGTCATGGGATATTGTAGGGAAAGCAGATTGAAAAGTTTTTAATGTCTTCCCGAGAGAAGAAAACTTAACCTTGAAAGTTTCGGTTGTACCTTACTGGGTTTGGAGCTGGTATGAAATTAAACATTTAGATAATCTATAGCTTCTAAAGTCCTCTGGAGTTTCCGAGACTGTTGTTGCTTGCCTCAGGCTTAACTTTTAGCACCCAAGTGAGGTTGCCTCATGTTTCTGAGTATCTGATTTATAGTACTTGCTGTGTATTTTCACATTGGAATTTTTACCATTACATTCATGTTTATTAGTTTTGTTGTTAGCTGCTTACCTCATGGGCAGGCAGTGTGACTGAGTGCCCGTGGCCAGCGACGTCCTGTCCGATGTTTCTGAGGCTTGCCTGCCTTCTCCAACGGGCTGCGGAGCCGCTAGATGGCAGATTAATGTCCCGCGGGCCTGGGACCTGGCTCAAACTCTGCAAGCTGGAGCGCATAAGGATGTTCCCACATGAAAAGCTGTTTGTCTTTTTTTGACTATTTCCTTCCCACTTAATAAACCAGGCTGTTTTTCCTAGGCAGAAAAGGTCATAAGTTAAGAGGTCTTGTATGTTCTGATTTCAGATGGCAGCTCGTGTAAGCCTGCAAGGACTTGTGTTTTGTGAATAAGATAGCTATCTCAGGGATGTCTGCCTACTGACGTAATTATTTAAAGCACAACATAGTTTGAGGGACAGCTATCTACTGTCCCCTGTTGTGATGTGAATCCAGTGGAATGTGTTTGGAACTTATTTCCTGTCCGTTTTTTCCTGCTGGATTGCTAAATTTTGTTGTGAAGACTGCAAATGATGCCAGTGCTTCCATCTATCAGTGGTGCTCTGAAGTACTGGAATAGAAGGTGACTCCTGCTACAAAGTGCTTAGGTTCTGAGTGGGTCTAAACACACACAAACGCGCTCCAGATGCTGCTTTTATATGTGCTGCTGATTTATTCAGAATCACTTTAATATACAGCTGATTACTTCCAAGTGTTGGAGCAAAAGAAGACTTGGGGGAAGTGGCTGCAGCGAAGGAGGGCAGGTGGGTATCGATTAGCTGCAAGGCCACGTGTCCTAGGCTCTGGAGGAGTAAGGATTGCTTTTCACCCCATGGGGAGATGTGGAGGAATGATGGTGAAGGACCTGGTAACACTGGTGATGGGGCAGAGAGACCAAAGTGGAGAAAGAATGTGGTGTGAGGGGCTGAGCTGTGGCTGTACATTGAGTTTGAGTGGGACAAACAGGACAGAGATGGCATACATTAAACAAAGTTCAGACTTCACGCATTGTATAGCAGATGACGAAGGTGGCACACTGAAGCTATGTGAGATGTGATGTTAAATCCACATTTTGACCAGACCTGAGACAAACCTTCCGTTCTTGACCTGCTTGAGAGAGGCCACAGAAGTGATGGAAGAGTCTAGTGCTTCTCCAGTGACTTGATGCTGCATTATTAAGTGGACTTTAAACAGGAGATAAGAATTATGTTGCAGTTTCTTGCAGACTGTCCCTGTGATCTGAGAGAGATGGTCCCTGCATAATCACATATGAGTAGCTTGGTTTGAACCTTAACCATAGATCCCAGCCTGGGTTTGCTCTTATGGGAGGATTTTTTACTAGTACAGGGTAAAAAGTACACTAGACAGTACACCAGACTCTGTGTGCAAACCAGAAAGCGGTGCTGACATCTGTGAGATGTTCAGCTTTTTATTCATGAAGTTCCAATTGATAACAACTTCTTTTGCTGTGAATGTTTGGCAGCCAATAAAAGTAAAATTTCACAATTAGTCTGGTAAGAATGATATTACATTGTGAACACAGTGAGTACAAAAGTACTCAAAAGACTAAAAAACAGAAGTAGTACATACAAAAGACCTTTCATTTCTAATTCAGCTTTACTGACTTGCATAGAGTTTCTCAGTAGATTAAGCTGGGTAGGCGGATTTGAAATCTAGAAATCTGTGACATGGCAAAAGGCAGTAAATTCACTTTCATTTGATGGTATTGTAGAAAAAACTATTAGTCTTAATTATAGCTGTGGGTATCTGACATCTCCTCGACACAGAATATCTCTTGTGCATTGGGGATTAGCACTGAGGATGTTATTGTGCGGGTATCATTATGTAAAATCCTGAAGCTTCATGGATATTTGTGCACTTGGATTGATTTTAAAGTTCAGGTCTCTGAAATCATATTTATGTCTTGTGTCTCGTGTTGTCTGCAACAGTCTGACTGCATAAAGTCCAGCTGAATTCTTATGATGCCAAGAGTTTTTTTTCATTTTAGAGTTAAAAACTCATGCTTTTAATCTTGGTTCTCACGAATGGGCTTGCTACAAATGCAGAGTTAATATTTGCCTTTCTGAGATCACTTTGCTGGAAATGAAACAAACAACCAAAAAAAAAACCAAAACCAACACACCACCCCCTGCGTCTGTGGGAAAGGAGGTCTAACGATGCTGTTTTAGTTCGGTAAGCTAGTATTTAACAGTTTGTTTGATGCTGCCTGGGGGACCTGAATCTGAATATGTTGGGATGCATGACGGGTAAGAGAAACAGGATGAGCAAAATAAAATTAATAGAAATATCTGTAGAATCAGAATCAGTTTCCACAAACACTGAGAAAATAGAGCATGTTCTGAACATTCCTGCAGTGTTTTTAATAATGCAGTTAACATTAGTTCAGTTGCTTGAATTGCTTAGTTATCTGAACTTGTCTGTGCAGGTGTTTTCACCCTTCATTATTTCAGAAAATTCAACATAATATTCCTGCTCACCTAGGTGTGAAGGGAGTTAGTACAAAACTTGTCTGAGAGGAAAAAAATATTCTGTGACATAAATAACTGGCAGAGTCCTTAATAAGAACACAGTTTTTTTCTTTTTACCTAAGACAGTCACAGAGAAGTGGTTAATATTTTGTTGAACCTGGTCACATAAATTGTACTTCAGTAGAAGGGTTTGTCTTTGAGCTGTTGATAGTGCTGTGGTGTAAAATAAAGCCTGCCTACCACACTGTCAGGGCTTTGCCCCTCTTGGGCTGCGGTCGGAGCTGTTTCTTTATTTGCCATACAGCCCGTACTGCTGAGGTCAGTGCATTTAGTGGGTTCAGAAACCCCAGACCTTTAAAGGGCACTTTTTCTACAGGGTCTATGCCTTGAGAGCTCCCTTGTTAAGGATATGCAGCAGGGTGAGGAAGAGACCAGGCGGAACGAGCGAGGAGCCGCCTGCCCGCGAGGGGAGAGGGGGCAGCTGGGTGCCCTGCAGGGAGCTCGGCTCCTGAGTCAGGTGGTGGTCTGGGATTTGCAGGTTAGAAAGGCAGGCTGTAGTAATAAATGTTGCCATCTTGTTCCTCTTCTTTGTTTTCTCTTTTAATTTAAAAACAGCCTTCAAAAAAAAGGCTTCTGGAAACCATTTATTGTCTTCTTAGAAAGCAAATTCAGAGTTTAAAAATAGCGGTCTTTTTTCATGGAGGAATTGATTTGAAAATGCTAACTGGAATTGTGATTCCAAATTTGTTATGTAGACTTAAAAAAAAAAAAAAAAAAAAAAAAAGCCTGGTTAGTGTTCTTAAATGGTAATTCTGCTACATTTGAAACAAAAAAGCTTATTTTGAAACTGAACTGTATTTTCCCAGGAGGCACTCATGTTTGTTGTTTGTTTTGTTAACCTTCTGCATGATTTAAGGACACACTGACTTCATCAGACATGGACCTGACTTGCAAAAAGCATATGCTCAGATCTGTGGAAAGATCTCTTTGGATATGTTTTCAAAATGGTTTGAAAGTAACAGGAATGTCCTTATGCATATGTATGTTGTGTATATATACGCTTCTGTGTATCTCACCCCTATCCTCCTCAGGCACCCCTGTGGCGCGGGAGAGCAGGTTTGCTGCAAGCTGCTGCTTCCTTCCAGCACGAGGCAGGGCGCTGTGCCCGGCGGCAGGGTGCTGTGCCCTGCAGGGCAGCGCTGACCCGCGGCGGGCGCTTCCCGTAAGGGGCTTGCAGCGTGGTGGCGCAGCGCGGCGGGCGCGACATCTCGGAGCAGCGGTTATGACAAACGACGCTGGCATTTCCCAGCGGCCGTGAGTCACGCACCTGCTCCCCTTCTTGAGGGGTTTAAAAGAAGTGAGAGGGGATGGGGGTTTCCTCCTGCTTAGTGATTTGAACTAGTTAGGGAATGCTGTGTCATACTTTCTGCCTCCATCACAAAGAGAAATGTTGCAGTCTGAGTACCTCAGCGGTGGCCTTAGCTTGAGTAAAAGTCAAACTTCATTTTTAGTAGCAACTTCTGAGTTAATAGTAAGAGCACGGGCTAGTGGGAAAAGAGCTCTGAGTTAAAAAAAAGCAGTTTCAATAATGCTTCTGGCTCTCTATCTCCAAGTGTATCAGAAACAACTATGTTTAATCCTTTCAGTGCTTTCCTTTATTAATAGTTGTGTTTCTTCTTTTCCCTCCTCTTTTTTTTAATGAAACAAGTAACTCTGCTCATCTTCGCCCACCTTCTGCTCTGCGTATAAACTGGTGGAGGTGAGACCTTTGGTTTTCTTTGAAAGGCTTTCTTTGACTAATGACTTTCAGAAAGTTACAGCTATTTTTAGTCATAACTAATAGACCCAGAATAGCTAAACAACAAATTTGTGAGTGAGATGTTTTCAACCACACAGCTTCTATGTGCCTAAAACAGTGGGTATGCTCCTCGGGAACTGACATTTGGAGCAATAAAAAGGCTACCGGAGTACAGACAGTCCTTTAAGTCCTCTCATGCAGACTTCTGTTGGACAAGTTGCCCCAGTTGTGAGTGAGGTGTCCAAACTTGTTGAAATTGTGCTTGGAAGGTGCGTGCTGCCAGATGTCTTTAATGTCTGCTGTCTGATGCCACCTGACAGTGTTTTTGTCTCACTAGGAATGGTGAGAGGTTTGGGAATTTTGAAGAAAGGACCTTGTCTGTGGGAGAGTTCCCTCCTGCAGCTCAGAGTTCCAGGTCTCACATGCCCACATCTGTTCTGTGCTCTGTCACATCATCTTGTGTCCTCCTGACAAAAAAACGTAGTTATCAAGCAACATGTGAACCAATGTTATGGCTTTCCTGCCCCTGAAACTTTAAGGGTACAAGTGTGATCTCATTGCTGCTCTTCAAGGCAATAGTTGGAGCCTTTCTGAAATGTGGTCTGCGCTTTTCCAGGCTGGAACATCTGCAGTTCCAAAATCCCAAATTGGATGAATCCAGAACCTGACTGTTACTAAGAGGTGTTACTCACTTGCATTCTTGGCATGTGTAAATAAACACAGCATCAGAGGGGAGGAAATCATGAGGTAAGCTATCGCGAGGCAGCATCAGGAGGAAGGAAGCCGAGCAGTGAAGCTGCCACGCAGTGGGGCAGGAAGCGAGAGCTCCCCATGCGTGCTCAGCAGCGTCACAGGCTGCTGCGTCCCCGGCTCCTAGGAGCGACAAACCACGATCTGTGCTCAGCAAAGCAGCGAGCGCCCAGTGCTGGAGTTTCCAACACTGGACATTCCAACACTTTCCTTTTTGATGCAGCTGAGCTGAGGGCTGCTTAGAAAAGTCTCACCACTGCCTGTGTGTGAGAGGCTTGCTTACTGTGAGGTTTCTTGGATGATTCTTTACATTGCAGGGACTTGATATAGCTGTAAAATACATTTGTTATTTTCATTGTAAAGCAGAACGAAGTGTTTGATGGTTAGACACTTCAACTTTACTTTTGTCAGCTGCTGCACTTGTCCCATGTTCCAAGAGCTTGATGTGTGTGAATAGTTCTGGTGATGATACATTGCCCAAACAAACTCTGACTGGGTTCAATTAGTTACCTTTACTCAGGTAGCCTTTTTTATTGCTGCTCACGTCAGTTCCTGAGAACCAAACCTACTGCTTTTAGGTACTTAAGAGTTGTGTGGTTGAAATTCTTAGATGGATAAACACCTCCATGTATTCTCTATATACATGAAACTTGAGAATCCGCACTGTGATTTTTTTGACATGAATAATCACTTCTAGCCGTCTGACTTGTAGCAGGGTTGGACTCTGCATCTCTGAAAATGGAGTTCTGCTTTTTACAGGCATAGAACTAGGGATTCATTTTTATATTCTCGCACTAATAAAAACCAGTGTTAGCAAATGACTCGATTAGAAACAGAATGAATTGACTGTATTTTCTGAACGGTAGGGCTGTCTGCCTCTTGTTTGGGAAAGAAATCAGTTTGTCACTTGAGACAGGTCCGTCATTCAGCAAAATCAGAGAGAACAGACAAAGAATTAATCTCTACTTAATTTGTGTAGACCTCAATGCTGTTGTGAGAAGAGTAATTTCACGCTGTTTTCTTGTGAAGTGCACAAACATCCATCCTTTATTAATTCCTTTCAATAGTATTTGAATGCAGACGCATTGCAGTATTATGCAAAAGTAAAAGTTCATTGCATTTCTTGAAAAAATTGAAGTAACTTCCAGCTTTACCACGAAAGGGTCAGCTTGTCCCGTGTTTTCTCTTGTTTGGGCTGTCAGATGAGTCAATTATACAATGTTTAGCCTTTTTTATTTTAAAAAAATATATTTTTAATTAAGAATGCGGCTGTTGCTGGCTTAATACCTAAGACTGAATGGCGGTGGGCGCAGTGCTCGCCGTGAGGTCCCTCTCGGGACATGCTGCTCCGAGTCGCCTGCTGTGCGGGCTCACCGGCTCGGGGCTGGTGCTGGTGGTGCTCTGCACAAGGGGACGGCCGTCGGCGATGGCCTGCGTGGTGGCCCCGCTGAGCCCTGTGCCGCAGGGGTGGCAGGCAGGCGGCACAGCGCCATGTTGTGTGGTGCTTGCTGGGGCCCTGCGAGCGAGCGTGTGGAGTTCGGTCTGAATGGTGTTGTGTGTGTCCTTACGGCGCCCGGGGTTTCACTTGGGTTGTTCTTAGGCTTGTTGTCGGGCTTAGCGGTAAGCGAGCCGTTCCCTCGTGCAGCAGGAGCTGGCAGCGGTGGGGGCGGTTAGCTCACCGAGCGCCGGCCCTGGTGGCTTGGCCTCGCAGCACTGAGTGGGGCTGAGCGCAGCCGTGAGGTGAGCTGGGCAACAGGCTGGCACTCGTCACTCACTGACACAGCGTCTGAGGGAAATACTGGTGTGTGCACGCAGGTAGCGTGCTTTAGTGGCTGTGTGTTGGCAGCGTTTGTGCTGCGTGTGTGTTCCTTGGAGGAACAGCACCCTTGTTTCTCTCAAATGGAAAATAACTGATGGCTTTCCTCTCCTAGGATGTGGCGTTTCACCAAACAACTCAAGTCATTTTTTTAGGCCAGAACAGAAACGTGTAGGATCACTGCCATAGCCGTTTTACCTTCAACAGAACAACAAACATATAGCATAGCTCTTACTTGGTAAGGATGGATTTCTAAAGACTGCTGTTAAAAGGCCTGTTAGGCGTGCACGGGTCAGAAGTCAGTTGAGCTTTTTGGTTGGGAGTTTTTTGACCTTGGTTATTTGATCCTCACGCCTCCAGAGGTGGTGGGTTTGGTTTTGTTATTTTTTTTTTTTTTGGTATGAGTTGGTGGTGTGCTATTCATGGTCTGGAAACGTGGAGGAGGTTTGGAAGAATTGTTATAAAGAAGACAAATTCTGTGTGGTTATTTTGGTTGAGAGGCTTTGTGGGATATGCTTTTCCTATTTCGCCCTTTACTGTTTTGTGAAGCAACATTATGATAAAAGACAGTTTTGATTTGAATATCAGCAGTGTGAAAATCAGAACTTCCCTCTTTTGCTTCTAGGTTATGTTTAATTAGAAAATATGAATGAAACAGCCTTGTGCATCCATTAGTAGCAAAGAAAGAAAACCAGCTTCTTTTTCCTTCCCTCAGAACACCCCTTGCTGAAAGCTGCTTGCTCATAAATAAGCCTGTTGGACGTGTAGGTGAAATGGCTTTCTTTTTGTTCTTGCACTGAACAGGTAGCCCCAAACGACGAAGCTGTGGTAACTCTACTCTGTGAATGGGCTGTAAGCTGTAAAAGGTCTGGTAAGCACAGGGCCATGGCTGTAGCCAAACTCCTGGAGAAGAGACAAGCAGAAATTGAAGCAGAAGTAAGTTCTTTCTACTTCTAGAATAGCATAAGTAGTATGCTTAAAAAGAAAGATATTTCTAAAGAAAACTCACTTTAATCTCTAGTCTTTGCAACACAAAGTAAGTTTGATTGCATTTGGAGCACTGGGGATTTTGTTATCAATTTACAGCTTTTATATTCTAGATAAAATGAAAAAGCCATCTACTTAGTTAAGAAATTACAGCCTAACTGAGAGTGTTTTTATGCCTTTTTGTTTGAACTGTTTTACTTCTGTGAGCTACTTGTCCAAATAAATGGATGCCACAGTACCTGGAGTTCCGTGAAAAGTGGGGCGTACATCTCCCCTGCACACACGGGTGTGCTCCTGCTTGGAGGACTTGGAGATGGCTCCAAAACAAAGACCATTCTGAGGCGAAACTCGAGTGTAATTTTCATCTTGCATTCTGCAGAACTGCATTCATTTTCAGGGGAAATGAATATGTTTCACTGGAGAGGCAAAACACGACAGCGATGTCTTTAATGTAAGCAGTTATCTGTCTGTAGTGGTCCTGTTGCAGCTTGCAGAAGCTGACGATGCTTCCCTGACGCTCCAGCCCTGCACTAAGGTTTGCACGGGGCGGTGTGTTAGCTGCAGCCTTGCTGCAGGTCCCTGGGCTGGCAGCACCCCACAGCCCTGCGCGGTGCAGCCTCTGCAGCCGGGCTGTGCGAGGCTTTCGCATCGTCCTCGCCTCGCCACAAACCACTGCCGGGGGGAAGGGAGCTGCTGTGCTGCTGCTGCCTCCCTCCCCGGCCCACGCATGGCCGAGGTGTTCGCCCTGGCTGTTACTACACTTCTTGTCACTTACACAAACAGGAGGAGTTACCTTTTGTCTTCACGTCAGTCGTGGAAGATCTTAATTTTGTTGTTGTTTTTATATGAAATTGTGCCATTGCAGATGATGGTACCTGTGAGAGGTATTCCTTTTCAATAAGTAATCCAAAGTGAATAAAACACTTTAGTAATAACCCAACTGGGGTAATGGGAGAAAACTGTCATTCTAGAGCAAGTCTGCATTTTATGGAGAGGTAGGGGACAATCCCACATATAGGTGCCTCATCTGCAAATTGTGGGAATACTGGATGTGTTTGTGTGTGGATACCTACTGTTTTATGTATTTAACTGTGCAGAGATGTGGTGAATCTGAAGTCCTAGATGAAAAGGAATCTCTGTCTTCAGCCTCCTTGACAGGTTCCAGTCTTCCTGTTTTCCAGAATGTCCTGCTGAGGTTTTTAGACACACAGGCTCCCTCATTATGTGAGTATTAACTAACTCGTATTCCAAAGTAGGTCAGAAACAACTGATCTGCTCTCTGGCTGATGAAGTTACTGTGCAGTTGTAGCAGGTGTTTTGGAGTTTCTGTGATGACCTGCTTGATTTTCTGATGTATTTATTTTTGAAATTTCCTGCCTTGTTATAGGATTTTTCTGTGATTTTTCTTTTTCCTCCACAAAAGGAAAATTGGAAGAAACAATGTTTATTTCTGTTTAGGCTGCAAAAGATGTAGGAAATCAGTTGCACTACATTGCATAGTTAAAACCAAACACTTGCCTCTTTTTGACAAATCCCCATTCAAAGTGACTGACTTGAGTATTGTGCACAAGTGTTGAAATCAAAAGCTGCTAGGTGGCAAATAGGTGGGCTGAAAAAAAGAAAAGGATCTTTATCCACTGTTAGGTTGCTCTGAGAAATGTATTGGTCTAATAAAACTGATATTGTACCTCGTGTTTCTGGTATCTTAAGTACTGGAAGTTAATGCTTTTTTTTTTTTTTTTTTTTTTTTTTTTGGTGCCCTTAAATTGAGGGGGATTTTAAGTGGTTTGAAACATGATATTGAAAACTCAACATCCGAAAAAGGAGAAAATTCTTAAAAATCTGTTGCAGACTCTGGAGTATTGGCATTGCTCTATTTTCGTGTCCTAAGTTTTACTAAACCATCCAAACTATTTGTTTTATTTAGACTTGTGTTTCTGATTTTCTTGTTTCAAATATGGTATCATCTTTCTTCACATGGGTAGCTCTGCAAGACAGTGCAGGGAGAATAGCTGGGGAATGTTTTCCTTGCTTGAAATATTCCTTGTTATTTTAGAGGACTGGAATAGCTTTGTTGTGTGATACTGTTTTTATGGTGGTTGAGATTCTTTGTCTCCAAAAATGAAAAGCGCGTGACTGCTATATTTTGACTGAGGGCAAATCACTTAGTGTGCAGGTGTGTTTTTATGATGCTCTTTGTTGTGCCTTTCCACGTGGCATCCAGCACATGTGTCTTGGTGGGCAGTTCAGGATGGGTGAGGTTTGCAGAGAAGAGTTCTAACTTAGAACTGGTGTATTCTTGGGCTTACTGTTGCAACTTCTATACTGCAGTGTAATGAGTTTCAAAAAACATGAGAAGAAAGTGTGTTAGGGTGAAAATCAAAAGAATGTCTCTGTATGTGCCCCCTAATGTAGGTCCTGTTGTTTATCTGTAAATTGCCTGTAAGTTTGACAACAAATGACAATTCTAAATAGAAATTGTTATATATTGAATTAATTTGAGCTTGTATTGCATAATTTGCTGTAAGTGTATGTTGATGATTTAGACTTGGTAGTTTTGTAGCTGGAGGTTTCTATTGCTAACTAGAGTTGTTGTAGTAGAGAGCTATTTTCTGTGAACTGCAATATTGGAAACCTTCCTTTGTTACGGAACTGGTAAAATTAAGTATAGCTGTGACAAATGAAGACTGAATTTAAAAAGTTATATTTCTCTAGACTTTGCTTTGTCATTGGCAAAATAACATGCAATTCTTTTAACAAGCCTTTTCCTGATGTGTGTGAACACACCTATTAGTTAACAGAATAAATTCTTTGAAAATACTTTAAAAACTTTTGTATTAGGAATACAAAAGCACTGTAGACAAGACAGTAATATTTACCCTGGTAAGAACATTTTGGAGAAGAAGTACAGTCACTGGGTTGTCTGTTATAATGCAAAGCTTCACAATAAACTTAATTTTTCTGCGCACAAGGAATGTCCTTGCCCTCTTTCCCCTCTTTTTCTTTTCACTTACTTCAAAGACAAATCAAATAAATAAATAGCAGAACATTGTCCTTAACTGCTGATGTGCCCAGCTGCAGTATGTGGGTAGGGTAGGATGCTCTGGCATCCACTGCTGTCTGAGGTCCGTTGCGTGTTTTGAGCAAACGTGCAGGTTGTATGTCACTAGATGGGAAGTGATTCATTCTGTGGAGGCAAAGATAAATCTGTCCAGGATGTCTGAGACATTTTTATCAGGCCTCTAGAACTTCAAAATGAATTTGCTGGGGTTTGTGAGTTGGGTAGCTTAGAAACAGATATTTATGTGTTGAAATTACAGTCCATTTTTTTTTGGTTTTTGAATAGCTGACCCAAATAGTGATCATGAGAAGACAGAGTTTGTGAATTTGGTGCTGCTGTTTTCTGAATTCACTCGACATGATGTTTTCTCCCATGATGCATATATGTGCACTTTAATATCACGTGGAGACTTGTCAATCACTGCAACTGCTAGATCACGTTCACCTAATGGGGAAGCGGTGGATGAACACTATTCTAAGGATCATGACATGAAAATGGAGGTAACGCTTCATGTTATTTCCCCCATGTTTGGTACTCAGTTTCATAAAATGTAGGTTTTTCACTAAAGCATTAGTATTTCAGATGTGAGTTTGTTTTTTTCTTTCTTTACTTTACTTTTTTTTTTTATCTCTTTATCTCTCTCACTGTGAGAAGACTGAAAGTGATTTGTTGGCTTCACTTTTGTATGTAACTGAAGTATTGCAGTTTTGGCACTAATGTGCTGAGCCGTCAGTTCTCTGGTGATCTGAATAACTCAGGACAAACAAAAAGGTATAGTGTAGGCTTCTGAATTTACCAGTGGAAAAACTTATTTGCAGGAATGCTTTAATGAAAAGTAGAGAGCTTTAAGCAGGTGGAGTCAGCGGTAAGCCTGGGGTAAGCCCCGCTGCCCTGTGTTCTGTGGGATGTGATGTCACAATGCAGCTATGAACAGTTCACAGCCTGGTCGCCTGCTTGCAGATATCAGGAGCTTACTGTGTGCTGAACAGCCATGAATTGACGATCATAAAGTGAAACCTCATGACTCCAACATGCACAGTCCATGTGTAATCCTGAGTCTTCCACCAGATGAGCAGTTCTTAATCTTTTCTAAAATGAGTTGAAGAGGAAGGTGACTTTAAAATCCAGTCCACGGACCACATTTGTACTTGTATGATAAGATGCAACCTGTTGTTCTGCTGCACAGTCCTTGTCGAGCTTGTGGCCAGCTAATGTGTTCTCTCATTTATTTTTCATTTCATGTGTACATCTCTTACGTAGGTCTCATGGCCAAATTTGTGCTAAGATGTAGGGGGTTTCTCCAAGTTGCTTTTCATAGTACAACAAAATAGCAAATAAATTTGGGGCAGGCACAAGAGTCTGCCTCCTGTTCTCTAGGTATCCCTGGGAGCAGAACTGCACGTGGGGATATGCTGTGAAGTTTTGTTTCCCCCTTCAGCTCGTGCTCTTTTTTTGTCCTTTTGTGGATTTAGGCTTGAGATTGAAATTCACTTTTGTGAATCAAGGTTTTCATAAATATTTACAAGTACTTATCTGAAATCTTCCTACCATCAGTACCCTTTCCTTGATTCTTAAATAGGTGGAATGCTTGCGTTTATCTGTGATCAGTTGGAATAGGTCTTCAATAAAATGTAACTGATGCTTGTTTTTCTCTCCGACAATTATTAGGATCATAGTATTATGGAACATATGGGCATTGACTCAGGAACCACTAGTATTTTTGATGATGTAGACAAGAGTGACTTTAAGGCAGATTTTGGTTCGGAATTTCCAGTAGGTTTAACTTTCAACTTTCTGCATGCCTTCGATGCCTGTGTCTGCTGCTTGCTGTTGTCACTAAGAATGCCTCGCTGTGCCCCTAGCACCACCTCGCCTCTTCCATCAACAGCCAGTGTCATTCAGAGCCAGTGCCTGATGTATTCTGTCGGAGCATGACCTTCTTTCTGTACATCTCTGCTGTATGACAGCTGCATTGCTTTGCTGTGCATCCCCTAGCTGTCCATGTGCACACATGTGTACACGTAAACACACACATGTGCACACACTTTCCTCTCTTCTTCTTTGTCCTCCGCCCCCAGCATATTCAGAGTGCTACGTGGTACAGTTAAGCATGAACAAATATGCAGATATACCCACTTCCTTAACATTGAGGGGCCCCAATTGATACCTTTTGCTTTTCAAGTGACTATTCTGTCTTTGCTCTGTATCCCAAGTCTGTTTCCCCCTCTTCTTCTCCTACCTGCTAGCCTGATTCTGGATTACTCTTGAATCTCCTAGTTTCTTCCTTTGGACTGGTCCTCGTTCTGCATCGCATGGACTCCTGTGCCCAGACCTATTGGTGCAGATCCACTTGCAGGATATTGGGACCCCTGTTTCTGCCTGACATCTGTCATATTGATGGCTTCAAGCATATCCATGCCTGCCTACAATGTATCTTGTCTTCTGTCACCTCCCACTTCACTCTTCTCATTATGTTCCCTCGATCACTGGACTGTCTCATCGCATTTTCCATGTCACAACAGCATAAGTGTGGAAATTGCTCTGAATTGTAATGCTTTCTTTTCCTGACTGAATACTGCTAGTTTAAAACTTGTCTAGCAACAATGAGATATGCATAGAGATATAACATACATGTATCTGATTAAATTTTAGGCTAGATTACCGTTTCCCTTGCTTTGTCTGTCTTTGAAAAAACCACTCAGATATTTGTGAAGTGAAGTAAGCAAGAACAAAATTGTATCTCTGGAATTGATGAATTTCGAAAGTTAGAGGTTACACTTATCTTAAATGTTTGTTTTACATGACTTAGATTTTTTCTCCGATGCCTGGGGAGTCTTGTGAGAATATGAACTCTTCTTTAGACAGAAGAATTTCAGTTACCAGTGAGAAGTCAGTGAAGAGGGAAAGACTCAGAGAACTGATTTTTCCATCCAATTATGACCTCCTTCGCCATTTGCAATATGCAACGCATTTCCCTATACCATTGGTGAGTGCATTCTCTTTGTGCGCGTAACGGTACTGCCTGATGTGATGGCAAGGCATTTAAAGAAAGAACAACACACTGCATAGAGAGCTGAGTGACCTTTGTCTGAAGGGCACCCAGGTGGCTCCCATGAGGCTATTTCTGCCCGCATGCACATGTTGTATGCTGCAGGATGGCTTTAGTACAGCATACAGGCATCTTTGTTTTATCCAGGGGACGTTAACTGGAAAAATGCATAAGAGGCATAATGATATATGCTGACTTACTAGAGTCAGGAGACAAGTACCACATTGCAAACACCATGTTCCGGGGTTTAATGAAACTTTGCTAAAAAGAAGATTTGATAGTTGGGCAAATGGATGAATAGCAACATACCCGAAAGGAGTAGTTCTGAATGTAAGGGGTGGAGTGGTGCTATTTCCTCCCTCCCACTCCCTGTTGTTTGCAGTCTGGAATTTTGTCTGCTGCTGCTATTCTGTTTGTGAGCTGTTGGGAACTGAAGAAAGCCCCATGATTAACATTCCAAATATCAAACCCTCATTTGGTTGTTTTTTATCTATTCATTTATTTATTTTTGTCATGTTTTCTACTCCGCTGGAAAAAGGGCCCAAATACTGAAGAAGCCTGGAACTTGAATGTATCCACTTGGTGGTGATGATGATTATTTTGAAACAACAATGATAACTTTTTAACAGTATTAAATCCTACCAGTAAAGGAAGTGTCAGCTGAGTGTATGATGTGATAGCCACAGTTTTCTTTGCTTTAATTTTCCTCCTCTACAGAGTTTGGGTTCTGAGTTATTGCAGATGAATTCACAGATGAATTATTGTTATGAGAATATTGAATGAGATGTTTCTCTTAAGGCCAGTTTTGAGTGCTTGCTTAAAGTTTAATTTATATTTTGCACATTTTAAGGATTTGAAAACTGTAAATTGATTGTTTTTGTTTCTGAAATATTTTTGGTTTACAGATGAAGCTAATCCACGTAGCTAGGCTTTGACTATGTAAATTGATTTTTGACTTTATTGACTATTTTATGTATTTTTTTTTGAAAGTGTTTATAAAATACACTATTAATACACTTAGTTGTTGCTTTATACATTTTTATAAATACAACAAGCTAAGAGAGCACTGTATATTTATACTTACTTTTTATCTTCATTTTAAAATTTCCTTGAATTTTCTGTAATAATGCATTGTTAGTTTTTTTTCATATTCATTGAAGTAGCAGCAAAGGAAGGCAGTGGAAGTTGATAAGAACAATAAATTTATTTATGAAAACTGCAGATGAAATGTAAGCGAATACAGTATTTACTAATCAGTTCAGCTGAAAATTGCTTTCTAGAACAAGTAATAATCTTTAAGATGCTTTTAGGTTAATTTTAACTACGAAGAGCTGTGCAGGTAATGAACTCCTCTTTTAAAAAAAATCTTTACTACATTGCACCAAGTCATTTAATATAGTATGCAATATTTTACCTAGGGTGAGTTCAGGTGTTTACCGTAAATAATTAGAATGTATATTTGAGTATGAAAAAAAATATTCTCAAGTGTTGCTGATTCTTCATAGGTTGTCACTGGTACACTGAAATATTTCTGAAAAGCAGTATCAAACGTTCTGCTAGTTCAGACCTACCATGTGAACGTACAACAAAGCAATTAGTACTGTCATTCAAGTTTTTTCCTTCTGCTTGGGCTTATGATTCAACAATAATGTTGTGGACCCTAGTAGCCATGCTTCCAATTGCACAATCGCTGTTTATATCCTGTGTTTGTACACAGTTTCCATGTAGTTCAGAATCCGTATGTCTGCACCTGCTGTTTGTTTCTGTGTTCTGTCTCGTCATCTGTGAAAGCCTTTGTCTCTTTGGGTGCTATGAAAGTCTCGGTAACTTTCAATTTGAATGAATTGGAAAGGTGATAATACAGAATAGGGTCAAAACAGAGGTTTGATACTGCAAACAGCAAGGTAGATTCTTTTGCTTGAAAGAGTATTTGCTTCAGAGAGCAGTTGGTTATGGCATCATTCTGGCTCAAAGTGTAGGGAATGCGAACGATGTGGTATGGAACAAAACACAGTATGTAGCCTGCTGTTACAAGCAATATGTTGATCATGGCCTTCTTCACATTCGCGTAACTCTCACTGTATTTGTTTCTGTAGAGTTGTCTAACAACAAGGAAATTGGAAATCAGTATCACAGCTGAAAAGTTCAGGAATATTGCTGTACATACAAAATTGGTAAACACGTGCCAGTCTCTTCCAAATTTTGTTTTGAAATCAATGCACCCTGCATTAGGCCTTTCTTCAATGTTTTTTATTGGAATAGCCATGTTGGGCACTGTTATAAGGAGAATCATTGTCCATACAACTGCAGACAACATCTTGGCAAATCCAGGCTCTTGAATGCGGTAGATCTTGCAACTGTGCATTAGCTGAAGGCAACGATCCATGCTTACAAATCCCAAGAATATAATTGATAAATACATGTTCAGGTAGATGAAACAGGCTGTAACTTGACAGTGGAATATTCTCAGTTTCCAGGACGCAACTCCTAGGTCAACAATTATCTTCACTGGCAACGCCAAAGTCAACAGAAAGTCTGCCGTTAAGAGGTTAGTTAAGTAGATGCTCATACACTTCTGTTTTTGACCTTTTTGTGTGAATGCCCATAGTGCAAAACAACTCCCCAGAAAACCCATTAGAAAAATTAAGTAGTAAAAATAGGTAAAAGGTTCCATTTCGGTTTTGATATAGCATTGTGAAACGTTTGACATGGTAAACTTCTTGTGCGCGTTGGTTTTGCTGTCAGGAGATGTAAAGAACCTACAAAAAAAACAAGAAGACGTCAACTTTTCCTGACCAACAGCAGTAGTTATCTGAGAATTTTGCTTGAATAATTTCATGAAAAAAATGCCATCAGGAAGAAATATTTTTCTCACTATTCATGCTACTTCACAGATGTTTGAGAGCTTTGTTCTCATCGGAAATGTCTAGAAATGTATGAGGATTTGTTCACGACAGCATATAGACTTCTGATGAAACATTTTCACAAGATCAGTCTTTCAGGTTGTATGCTTAGTTCAAAAAAATACAAAAAGAAAGCTTCTAATCTGTTTAAGCATCTGATTAATAACCATTGCTGTAACCTTTGTAACTCTGGAACAGTTTAAACTACATCTAAAACTAGTAATGTTTGTAGCAGTCTCACTAAAAAAAAAAAGGTGTATTGGGAGTTTTGAAGTTCATGTACTGTCAAACTGACATGCAGAAGTGTCAGCCAGATGACCAAACTGTTCTCATCAGTTCTAAGTTTTTGCCAATTGCTGTCTCTCTTCCTACGTGAACAGAGGATAAATTAATTGTATATTTTAATAAGACCTCTAGAAAAAGCTTATTTGAAAGAAGCAGCTACTAAATAATTTTATCTGCCTCATTTTTAGGCTCAGGAGAAATTACTGGGAGGAAAAGTAGAAAATTAAGGTGGTATTTTTTTTTTTTTAAACTAAATCTACAAATCCCCAGTCAAGTTTTGTTTTGATTTGCTACGCTGCCTGAGTGCTGCACAGAATGTCAGCTGGGATGGAGGTATGCTTGTTAGAATTTCCTGGAACTAAGAACAGCACATTTATGTCTTGCATAGCCTAAAACTGCAACACTTTTTATTTCACTGTATTGTTTCAGATATTAATATACAAGCGAACTACTGCAACTGCGTATTTATTTTCTGCTGTAAAATACGTATCCAGATGTATGGTAATTTCTGTTAGTTTACATAAACGCAAATGATTACAAATACTCCAGTGGTTTAAAATGGAGGAAAAAAGTAGTTTGTGTCTTGTAATTAGCTTTCTGCAGGTGGCCTCTATTGTCCTAGGACCCGTAACAGAATCGTGTGAAGTTCTGGTGTGTGCAGCGTAGGTGAGGGGCAGGCAGCGCTCTCTGGCCCACTGGGCTTGCTGCTGTGCCCCCGTGCTGGGGCCTCCTGTGCCCGCGGTGTGGCCTCCACCAGGCTCGGGGCTGGCATCGTGCCTGCCGACGGGCAGCCTGGTGGCTGAACCCCGAAACGGGGCTGGAATTAGAGGCTGCAGGCGTATGGCATGGCCGCTGCCAAGTAACGCTGCCTGCAGGTGGAGATAGCCTGCAGTGCTGGGTGCTCGAACCTGACTGCCGATGTGTTTGGCACAGTTGGTATCAAGCTGTATATTTACATAGACTAGGGAGACTGAACAAAGACTGAAAGCACGTACCTGTCTTACTGGTCTCTGGGGTCTCCGGAGCATCAGGCTATTAGTGCTCGGTGTCTCTCTGCGACTGCTTCCTCATGGTCCAATAGCATGTTAACCTTTCCCCCTCGCTGCCTCTACTGGTGTTTTTTAAATGCGTCTGTGGTTTTTAAATGTGCTGATTGACGCAATTAAAACCAGCATTCAAATAGCTAAACCACGTGGAAGTTACCTAGAAGAGAGGTGACAGAAAGACGTAAGTGTTCGTGGAACAACCCAGGGGTGCCTTTGTTGCTTCCTTTCTCTAGCGCAGGCGTTGGGGCAGGCGGCAGCTCCCCTGCGCGGGGCTGTGACCCGCTGCTGTGCCGGCAGCGGGGGCAGAAGGGTGCTGCGGGAGCAGCTGGGCAGGCGCAGCCGTGTGCCCGGTGGCGTGGGGGGCCGCAGTTCCGAGTGTGCTGATGTGGCTTATGGAGCGTGAGGAAGACGGTCAGTTGCTTTTTCTGTCTGCATCAGAGAGCTGATACGGATGGGGAATAGTCCCTTAAACTTGTTGATATCTGCGGACCTGGAGGCAGTGAAATTTTCACTCTTCTGCTAACTTCAAGCCTGAAACTTTCAGTGTCTGTGTGTTCGCTTTATGTACGGGTGACGAGACGTTTATGGTTGGGTCTGCCTCAGCATGTGGACTCTTTCCTGTAGTCCTTAAAACTGCCTCAGGGTACAGATTGGTCCCAGGTTCTTGAACTGGGACTTTAGATGTGTGACACCCTATGAACTCCATCTTTTCTTTAAAAAACAACAGAAACCTCTCTTTCTATCCAATATATAAGTCTTAGATTTAAATTCTATGGGCAATCAGGGATAGAAGTGTATGGATTTTGCAGTGTCATTGGTCCTCATTCATTATTTTCTTGAATGAAAATCCAAGCTTTGGAAATCTCATGCATGTTTTTCCTAGAGTTGTTACCTAATTTACAGATTTAACGCAATGTAGGGATTATTTCTGTTAAAAATTAAAATTCTGAACCTTTGGACACTTGCCAGACACAATTAAAATAAATAAAAATAGCACACTGGGGATATATAGGGAAAATGCTTGTAATTTACCCCCTTCTTTCCCTTTTTTCTTTTTTTTCTTTAAACCAAGCTAGGAGGGCTGAGGTACTAACAACAATACTGAAAAAGCAACATTAGCACTCTGTTGTAGTTGAGAATCCACAGGAATTTACAAGTCATGTACCATAGCCTTGTGAAAAAACAAGTTAAGAACGTCTGGTTTTAGGTTTAGTCATAAGATGAAAGTTCAGACCATATTTGTTGAGATCTTTGCAAAGCTTCATAATCTGGAATGATCCTATGTTCAGTTTTGAGCAAACATGATCTAATTTTATGGTGTTATGCTCACCATGCAAAGCCAATCTTTGCATAGTTTGTTTATTTTTAACTTGAAATGCAGGATTCAATCTTTTTTTTTCCAGTCAGGTCAAACATCACTCAAAAATGGTCTACACTTCCAACACAAGCGTTTCGAGAGGAAACATGAGAACATGAGACTGAGTTGTAATTGTTTCAATTGCTAATTGTTTCATCCTATCCCACTGTCTATATATCTAATGTAGAAGACCACTGTAGTTTGTAAATTACGGATGCAGGTGGTAGATTTTTCTGTAATTAAGTTTGCTGAACACTTCTCATCATAAGCCACCAAAAACGGGTTTAAGCTTTGCTGAATTTTTGACTTTGGGTTTGAAATCTTCCATGATGAATGCTTAGGCTGACCCCTAGGGATTGGAAGGGTGGTGCAAAGAAGGGGTGGGGTGCTGGTGTGAGCGGGATCTCTGCCAAAATGGTTAAATCAATTTTGAGAAAGAAGGAAAAATTACATCTAAGCATGGGGAAAAAAAAATAAAAAATAAAAATCTGGTGACCTATGAAAACATTAGGTGCCTTGTGTTTCGAACTGGATGCACCAAAGACTTACGTGGGTGATCCTGACGTTGGGATTACTTCTGACATGTCTCCACCTTCTGTGTACCCAGCTACAGAAGACTTTTTTGGAGGCTTTCTGGGGCTCAGCTGCAGTAACTGCTGTTTTCTCTCCTGAGCACACACCATCGCACGTGCAGCTGGGCTGCGTGCCTGCCTCTGCAGGGATCTGGGCAGCGTGGGTCCCTCTGCTGGTCCCTGCCCTGGGCGGCGGTGTCTCGCTGTCGGCTGAGGCTGTGCAGCAGGGACAGGCGCGAGGGAAGAGCCCGCTCCTGGTTAGAGGGGCAGGGCTGGAGAAAGGCATCTAAAGACCTAGGCATGGTCTAGGAAGCGTAATTACAGGAGTGATGGAGAGAGACCGGTGGAGGTGCCTCTGAGGAGCTTGGGCGAGCTCCTCAAGGAGTGGGCCTGCAGGCTGGTGCACGGGGTGGAGAGAGGCTGGGAGGAAGGGAAGGATATGAGAGTAGCTGGGGCGGATGGGGAATGAGTCTGGACATAGCCCTGAGCCCTTCTGCCTTCACCGGGCTTGGTTTATTGACTGTGTAATATGTCACTAGTACCCATGCTAGGGCTGTGTGGTGAGGCACTGACCAACACTGCGCGCAGCCAGACTGCAGCACCTCGTGTGACATCCCTTTCCCGAGGGCTGGCTCGGGTTGGTTCCCCTGATGGTCCACCAGGAGATGCTGCCCCGCGCTTTCTCCTCCTCCTGCGGTGGGCAGCCGGCGGTGGTTGCAGCGCGCTCCTTGGAGGGGAGCCTGGTGAGGCTCAGCTGCCGCCGCGCTTCTCCACGGCACTTCGCGTTAGTGTCAGTGAAACGCTCAGACATCTGAGGCTGTAAGGCCAAGAGAAGTGCTTGTACAAACGGGCAAGTCCAGCATATTCTCTTTTTTTTTTTGTGTCTTTCATTGGCAGATTAGAAATTTCTATTCCATTACAATGTCTGTATTGTAAATGAAAACATAAGTGATCTTGAATTCTGAGTAGAAATACCTATTTCTGATTAAGAAAAAAATGTATTTTTATTTAAATGCACAAAGATCTGTTCCGTGTAGCGTGCCACGGATCCCTTTGGGGATCAGAGCATTGTTTGGCACCTGGTGTTGTGTGACCTCCAGGTATTAGGGGTAGACGACCACAAGCTGTGCCTCCGAATGTCCTGGGGATGAACTTCAGCAGCAGACACAGGTGCTATGAAATGTCAAGTAGCTCCACAGCCTCCGCGTAGCCTTCTGTCAATTACCATGACTTAGTTCTGTTTGAACAGAGCTTTACAAACATGCAGCGCCCCGAAGTGATGATTATTAGATGTGCTAGTGAGGATACTATCATAGAGTCATTAAGGTTGGAAAAGATCCAAGATCATCTGGCCTGACCACCCCCCTGCCACCACTGTCACCCACCAAACCATGTCCCTGAGCTCCACGTCTGACCTTTCCTTGAACACCCCCTGGGGCGGTGGCTCCACCACCTCCCTGGGCAGCCCGTCCCAGTGCCTGGCTGCTCTTTCTGAGCAGTAAACTGGTGGGCTGAGGAGAAAATTCCCCAATATAAATTATTTCTTTCAAAGTTTTGAAAGTAATAAAAATGTTTATACAAATATGTATTGTGGACATGTTTCATCTCTGTATGCCACAGTACTTTCTCAGACATAATTATTTAGATTTTATGTAGGCACATAAAGCCAAATATTTTTGCAATAAATAACAAAAAATCACCCCCAATCAAATGATTCCCTACCTTTGCAGGCTATTTTGCTTGCTTGGAGGGAAGAGTCTGCCAAGTTTTAGTTTGATATGTATCGGGGAGCTCTAAAGGAACCATATAAATAATCTTTTATGTATTTTCTCGAAAGAAAACAACAACAAACAAAAAAACAGACACAGCCCTCTTCTGTGGTCCCTAAGCACCAGTTCAGGCTGTGGGTTGCTGCAAGCCCCTGCAGTCGGACGTGCTCGCGCATCACCCTGAGACATTACCTGTTAGGACTAAAATGAAACACAGGCAGAAAGGTGTAGCACGTGTTATTTTTGTTCCTATAACTTCTTTGTTAAGCAAAATGACAGCATCCAGCTTCTGGAGTCATTGCCTTTTGTGGATATTTCTAGCATTGCTGTGTTTTCCTGCATGATGATAAAATCAAGCAACACGAAGGGTTGGACTGAAAAATACCATTAAAGTGAGATTAGTTATATATGGAAGGTTGGTGGCTTTCAGCTGTTACCTTAGTACATAGAGGAGTGTTTTACCATGGTGCCAGAAGCACAGGAAAACCAGCCACCTTTCTTTCTGGATTTAAATATGCTGCCTTACAGTTCCTAGGTGGCTGTGTGTGTTTTCAAACTGCTCCTTAACTGCTCTTACCTCCTGCAGCAGCACAGGGGGGAGTTACTAAAATCTCAGTCAGTTAGTAAAATCTCAGTCATTTGGGCGTGAACAGTTTTGGTGTACACCATGTTCTTCCAAAAAAGCCCTGAAGAATATGGTACAGTGTAGCTGTGCTTGCGAGTTTATAGAAGGCATACTTCTTAAACACCTTTGTGTACTGAACATTGCCTTTTAGAGAAGTTCTCCCACTTCTGGATGCGTAGGAGTGACAACTGGTCATGTTGTTTAATTCACTAGATCTACAGAATGCTTCCCTTAAGAAAGTCAACATACTTTTTATAAATTTTACCAGGTTTTTCTTCAGTCTCTGTGCAGATTGTTGAGGATTTGATCACTGTATTTAAAACAACAACAACAACAAGTTTTTTTTTTTTTTTTTTTTTTTTTTTTTTTTTTTTCTCTTGGCAGCTGTTGGAAGGTACCATAGCTTTGCTCTGTGAGCTGGTGAATGCCCACAGAACTTCCCCTCAGGATCTCGGTACTCTTCAGCTGGCTGGTAGCGGCCAAGTCAGAGAGGGGCTTGTGCTCAGCTTTTCGTGTTGCTTTGGAGCAGTGTGCTCCACTCGAGGTGGGACAATCAGTCGTTCCCAGGCCCTTCAGGCTGTTTTCCTGCTACGCATGTGTGTTGTGCCTGGCTTCATGAGAAACAGAAGATCAATTTGATGAGTAGGATGTTGGATAATCCTTTCAGAGAACTGTGGACTGGAGCCCCAGAATGTTTTGTTCCAGTTATTCCGCTCTATTTTTTTTGAGATCCAGATAGGTCATATCACACCATAATGCAATCATAGCATCAGCTGAAATAACACATAGTACATGCACTGATAGCATGCAAAATATTTTTATAGAGAGAAACACCACATGGTATTTTACTCCAACATTTTTTTTCTGTTTTATTGCTGTTTCTCATCGGTTTCTTTCTGAGACATTGCGTTCTTGAGTAACTTTCAAGCATGTGTTATTTTACAGACCTAAACTTACAGAATATTCACACTTTCCTGAAGCGTATTTGATCTTTTAGATTTAGAATTGTCAACCTCCTGTGAAGTTTTCAGCTTGAGGTGCAGTTTTTGGTACAGCTTTTCTCTAAAAGGTAGGCAGAGGAAAAAATAAATAATGGGATCAAGGCACACGTTTGCAGCAGACAACACAAGAGTAAACTCCTTTGCATAGAACAGAGTTGTTTGCGACTGGCAGTTGAACCGTGAGCTAGTTTGACTTAAAGTGTATGGTATTCTGCAGAAGTGATATGGTACAAAGCAAATGACAAATACAAACATGATACTGAATATATTACGACTGGTTTTTCTCTTGGTAATGTCTGAGTTCCTTCTGAATTTTTTATAGGAGCTATATATTTTTTTTGATATTGAAGTGTAAACAATGATTAGTAGGAGAAAGACAATCCAGAAAATCCCTGTGCAAATGTAACTTGAGACCTCGTGCCACTGTCTGCCAAGCTCACTTTTAAGACCAATACATTTTCTGGAATAATTTGCTTTAGAGATTTCAGTAGTTAAGATCATATTTGGAAGGGATATAAACATAAACAATAACCATATGATTATAGAGATAACCTTGCTGTAGTTAACCGTGTGAACAAAGGAGGTGAATAAAGGCTTTACAATTTTATAGTATCTGTCAAAACCTATGAGGCCAAAAAATGTTATTCCAATATACATGTTTGTATAAAAAACAACTGCAGAGTATCTGCACACAAACATGTTGAGCTGTGGATGTGCAATTTCTGAATCAGCAAGAATTTTGAAAGGAAACGTCAAGCTCATTAGGAGATCAGCAACAACAATGTTTTTGAGATAGACAATAAAACTCTTCTCGCTAGAAACGTATAGAAAAATCCATGCTGCCACACTGTTCAGCAGGAATCCTACTATGAAAATTAAACAGTAGACCAGGGGAATGACTGTCTTAGTTATTACAGTGTCGTAACTGCAGTTGTTTCCCAAGGAGTTTGTGCTGGAGTTGAACATCTTACAGTATCTTTGTTCCTAGAAGCAGAAGAAAGATTATCTCAGTAAGATAAAATGGTGATCAATTTTTTTGTCAGTAAGACAAAATGGCGATCAAAATGTGAGAAATCACGTTTTTGTTTCCAAGGGGGATGCACAGTAAGTATTTTCCAAGCTATTCAGTCCTACTTTTGGATGATACTCAAGGGCATGCTGCTGTTCTGGAAACCCATTTGTTTTTGGACTGGACTTGAATCCGTTGTCTTCGAGTCCCGTACCCTCCTTTTCTGCGTGTGTGAGCCTATGTGCTGGGAACTAGAAACGGGACTGAGCCACGAAGTTTAGTGACTCTAAGTGCATCACATTAAACCTTAAGGACCAGCATGCATTTTTAGCACTGGTTTAACCAGGAAACACGTTAGGGATATAAATATTCTTTCTACAACTGTTCTGTTTTGTATAGCCATGGTAAACATCCTTCTGTTAGCCGAGACTGGGAATAAGTGGTATATGCCAATATTTTCTAATGCTCACTTGAAGGAAAGCCTTATGAGCAGCTAGCACAGTTTGCTTTAAACTTTTGCTTTTAGTAGGACAACATACAGGAGTCTGTGTATCAGCATGAAATAAAAGCTAGAACTGTGCTCTCAAGTCATTCAGACTTAAATTTTAGATGATCCCCATGAAGGCCCCGAGAAATCACATCTGCTGTCTGCTTTTCTTTGACAGAAGGCTTACGGGGGTGGATTACCCTCTGTAGGAAAGGCTGAACAAATACAGATGCATTGCTGCTTCATTGGCAAATGAAAACTAAGGCAACTGGATGCCACATGCCACAGAGCTGCGTGGAAAAAAAAAAAGAAAAAGAAAAAGCACAGCCTGCCTGTTAGAAAATAAGTGTTTTCCATGTTGCCACAGTTCACAGTCAGTGGCTGTTGCCTCTGGGTAGCAGGTCGGAGCCTGAATTTAACTTTGCAGTAACTGGAAATGGGAACTCTATTTCACATAGGTAAAATTGATTCATTTGGTATATTGTTTTGTGTATCTCTTCTGAAGACCCTATAAAGGCTGACAAGCTTAGTCACTGGTTTGGAACTTGCTTTCTAAGTGGAATAATGGCGCATGAATTACCATTATTCACACCCAAAGCCTTCAGTTAATCTCTACCTGGTCGTTCTCCCATAAGGAGACCTGCAGTCCTATCTTTTAGTTTAAGCTCTAGTTGTTGAGGCATTCGTTTCTGTTTGGGTTTTTAATGGGAAAAGATGGTGTGGTCAGTGGGTGAACAGGTGTGTTAGGATTATGAGATGATAATGGGTAAGGTTTGGGGTGATACTGCTGGAAGTAGGAGGATCTCTGCTTCTCGCTCTGTGTCGTCAGTCAGCTGGAAAGCGCCAATAACAAATGGCATTTTTATTTGAGGTGTTAACAAGCTGTGTTTGAAAGCTGTTCTCTTCCCACTGCTGTGTGCAGTGTGTGTACTGTTTGTCCCATAAGGCTGCCCAAGCAGGACCTTCTCTCTGCATGTGGTGTGCTCAGACGTTCTCCCTGATCTGTAGGGCTTTCTGAACAAAGTATATGGAGGTGGATTGTTCTACGCTTGGACCTGGTAGGAGCAGACCTTAAATGTCTCGGGAAGTCCATAAATTATTCCTTGCACTGAGGCATCATACTACAAAGTATCAATGACATATCCTTACCTTTCTTGATTTCACTGCTGTGGTGGTTTTTGTTAAGGTATTAAGGGTCTAGAGAGCCTTCCATTCTCAGGCACGGAGCGTCTCCTCTTGCCGGGTGAGCTGCGTGAAACAGGACAGTACAGTTGTTAGAGCTGTGTGCGCTGCCAGGCAGGACAGCGTAACGCTGGGGAGCTGGGGGCCTCCCCTGTGCCACTCCTGTTCAGCCCACCTAGGGATGAGTACTGTGGGGGAGGCCTGGGTCTTTCAGCAGGACTTCACCGTTGGTTAGGGACAGAGCCGCAGAGGTAGCAGCCGTGTTCAACCTGGAGCCCAACCTGTGTGGGTAAGATTGGGGCCTCTTGTCCCTCTCACGTGCATCATGTCATTTATATTCATGATAAAATGGATCTGCTCTTGCCGTCGCCTAGTCAGACATGTAGCTCCTTCTGAAAGGCCTTGTCCCCACATGCTCTTTGAAGGCACCTGGCTGCGCTGCCCCGAGGACCAGAGCACACGGTGGGTCCATGGGATGCCATCTCCTGCTGCAGGAGGTCACTGAACTGCTGCGTTCCTCCAACTCAGAAAGTCCTTTGGGGTTTTCTTAAGACACATGACATGCCGGTCCCGATGTTACCGCCACGGTTTCTATACTGTCCGTCCCAAGTGCTGTCTGCTTTTTCCTCCTGTATGCATCTCCTCCCCAAGCCCTACACGGTCACCCCTTCTGTCAGTGTCCCTGCTTAGCATCGCCAAGCACTGTAGTCCCCAGACTGACCTGGTGGACAGGATCTCACCCTGACCCGTAACCGCCAGGTCTGGCTGCAGCCCTTTGTTTTGCACAGGACAGCAGCAGTCCTAGCCTGGACATCTTTTCCTCCTCATTTCTACCTGAAGAGAGCAGCCAAGCTGCTCAGATTGAGAGAAACTGGCGATATCCTGTAGCCAGTCAAATGTTATTTCAACAACAACAAAAAAACATGGAATAAAGCCATGACATCTTTTGTGACACCTCTTTTTTGGGATTATATTGCTCCTGGCTGCGTGTATTCTTTTGGTTGGCCATATAATTCTTGTGGGGAAGAAAGAATAAATAGAATTCAACTTATTCGTGTAACGTGACATACTTAAAACCTTATAAATTTATGATTCTGTGTCTGTGTTTCTCATTCCTTGTGTCTGCAAAAACAATCCCCAGTTTGTATGTTCAGTGCATTCCCAACATTTCCTGCCGGTGACTGGGCAGAGAGGAGTCCCGTTAGCATCCCTCAAATACGCAGTGTTGCAGTAGAAAGTCTTGACTTTTTTTTTTTTAACAGTTGTAAGTGAATTCTCATTTCAAGATGGATGTAAAACATCTGTTTCTAAACCTGACACAGAACTGAGTACTGAGCATTTCCCCAGTTTATTCCTCCCTTCCTTCTTTTCCTCCCCATCTGCTCACCATTTAGAAAAAGAAAAAAAAAAAAAAGTGGGCTGATATTTTCAGGTGACCTAGTGATGAGGAAAATAAAGTAACTTGTTATTTCCAGGTTAGATCAGAGCAACTTGGTCTGCTGCACCAGCCTGGACAGAGGGCAGTGGGGATGAGTTACGTGACCGGGGCACTCGCAGAGGTGCTGAGCACGCTGCGCACCCTGCCCTGCGCCTGGGCTGGGCTCCGGGGCTCAGCGCTCCCCCAGACCGCAGCGTTCCAGCTGCCTGAGCCGTCCTCCGCGCGCTGCCTTCCCCGGGTGGCTTCTGGGGAGCTCGGAAACGACTTCAGCAAAAGACTTGCTGTCGTTAGCATGTGAGGAGACGGTGTACCACGTAAAACGGTTCCTTTAATGCAGACAGCGTTTGGCATTGACATCATTTTATAACAGGTTTTCCTGACCAAAATTTTTCCAGACAATTAGATCATATGTTATGTTTTCTCAGCATCTATGATTGATTTCTGGTGTTCTGAAGGACAAAGCTGGAGAGGAGAGCCAACTGGTATAAAGAGCCGCTGGAGATAAGATCGTTTATTTTCTTGTTAAAATAGCAGGCTTTTGAAGGGCAACGTGAGCTCGTTTGGTTGCGGAGTGAGGACACTTGAGGGGAGGATTTCAGTCTTGCAAAAACCACCAGTAATTGTTTTGTTTCTTCTTACTGTCCAGGGGTCCCTGTGCTACTTTTTGATGTATGAAATTTAACAGCCTCATTTTCCTGATGAGAAGTTGAAATTTTCATTCTGTTTTCATTTCTGATTTTTAGACAAAGCTCTCAACTATTCTGAAAACGCAGTCTTTTATCTTTGAAAGATTAGAGCCTACATCAGTATCTGTTTGATCCCTGATACTCACACTGAAACCTGGGCAATGCTTTGAGCTGTTTTGTATATGGAATCATTTTCAGATCTAACCCAAATATTCCAGGCTTTTTAATTAAGCCTTACTAAAAAATCTCCAAATCCTTCCAGTCTCCCATCAGTTAAATATTTGAATTAAGCAGCAGTGATTCTAAAAGTTAGGACTATGGTACCATGAACAGTCTGTTGGTGATTTGATTAGAAGACTAAAGAGACCAGCTTTTAGTAGCAATGGATCTATCAAATTTGGAATTATTCCTCTACAACTGTGTCAGTGAAATATTTTAATGACTGATAGTTTTATTGTCCTAAAACTGGGTATTTGAAAGGAGAAAAATGTCTAAAAAAAAAAAAAAAAGTTCCCTTTAATATTCTTTATTAATAGAACACGTTTGTTTTTAGTGCCATTTCTGATGTTTTAATTTAGTTATGTTTCCTCGATCAAAAATTAAAACAAAAATAGTTGCTTAAGAAGAATGTCTTTTACTGATTACACCTCAACTGTTTACACGAATCCAGAACAATCCTTCTCTGTACAGATCGGCAGCCTTAAGTGCAGCAGCTTTAGTCTGCTCCACATCTCAGACTGAGGCATTTGCCTTGTCTGTTGCGTTTATTTACAGTACAATTGTGTTTTAAGGAATTTATTTGTGGCTTGTATAGCACCTGAATGATTTCCTGTTGACCCTTGTTTGTCTATTACTCTTTTTTTTTTTTTTTAAATTACAGCAGTAGTTATTTAAAAGTTTAAAAAAAATGTTCAAGAATGTTAATAGCATACAGAAATGTATAACGAAGAGGCATGATCTTCCACCTGGAAGACTTTTCAGCTATCAAATGAATTTACAGAATACACCCTTTGCAACTGCCTTACAATATGAATCACTGTAGGAGCCGTGTAAGCTGCAGCAGTTCGTTACTTACTGGTTAGAGTGAAGTCTCCTGTTTTTTCTGCTTTACCCATTGGGTTATTCCTTTGCAGCCGGGTAGTCTGTCAGTTCTTTCAGTGAATGCGTTGAAATACTATCTTCATTATCTGTGTTGATAGCGATGAAGTTTCAGAATCGAGCTTGCTCTCCACAAGCAAAAAGTTGGTGAGCTGCTTCACCAAATGTGGTTGAAATGTCAAGTGCTACAGATGGTCGGTGCTATTTTAGTGTACTTGTACGTACTTCCACGAAGATCAGCTTTGAATTGGTTTCAAAAAAGACACATTTGTGCAGTTAGCCAAGCAGTAGGCTTAAGGGTTGCTTTCTTTCCCCAGGCTGTTCCCAGGCCTTGCTGTGACCTTTTCTATAAAGCTTGCTACCCCGATAGCTTCTGTTTTTGTTAATGGGAGTGTCCTGAACAGGAGTTCATGGGGGTGACGTCGTGTTTGCTTGGGGCGTGCTCAAATGCCAAGAGATTTATTCTTGGGACAAGTGATAAATCCCTGGTGTATAGCAATTTTCTTTCTTTTTCAAATTATTATTATTTATTGATTTACTTTTTAACTTAGCCACATGTCTGTCTGTCTTCTCCCTTCCTGTTCTTCCCGTATGTTTACTGGGAGGCTTCAAAGCCAAGCACAAAACTAGCTGAAATATACGGTGAAGGATAATCTAATATAATCTCTTATTAATCTGGGAAAGCACTGATGTTTATAGTAAAGTAAAATTTGTAAATGGTATACAGTAGTGTTCATAAACATGCTGTACATGACTTAATCTTTGCTTCACAGTGCACGACCCAAGCCTGCCTTTGAACACACAATTTCCTCATGGACTTTCCTTCTGCGAGCGTGTATCTCCTTACTGGAAGGGGCCCAAGTGTGGCCTGCTAATGCTTTGCTGCAGTGTACGCGTCCTGTACTCAGAGCCAAGGCTTGTTATCTTGAATTAATAGTCTCCTTAATTTCATTGAATCTTTCTCAGTGAAATAAGGCGATATCTTCAGAGACCTTAACAAAATTGCCTTTCATTATCATGAGTGTTCTTATCCCTCTTTTATTTCTGAGACTCCCTGGTTGAAGCCGTAATGGTCAATTAATCATTGCTTTCAGGTGATGAATTTGGAGGTTCATTTCATTTAGCCTTCTTATAATGCCTTACATTTTGTCTCGGCTGAGCCTTGGGCATTCCGCTTCTCTGAGAGTCTTTGTCCAGGTGTGCAGCTGCCGTGAAGTGGAGGTTTGGCCTCCTGGGGACCGCGGAGGATGCGGGTGCCGGAGGCAGGGCGCAGCTGACCTCCTCGCAGCCCCTGCTGCACTACCACACCTCTGGCTTTTTCACCCGTGGCTCCGGCGGGGATTTGCTGGTAACAGCATGCTTCCCTGGCACCGTTCTCACGGGTTCTGTCGTGTGAAATATCCTGTGTGCTGGTGGGCGGCAGCTTTAGCATTCCTGTCCCGCAGACTTTGTGTGTCCTGTCTCAAATCATCAGGCTTCCATTTTCCAGGCAAATTGGAGGAAATCCATCTGACCTAAAGAGTCATTGCTCTTCAGATGTCTTGGGAGAAAAGAGGGTTAAGCTGGTAGCTCAGGAAGAAGCAGTGAGTGCCAGAGGTTGCAGGTTTTAACCCTGCTCTGGCTCGTGCAGCCTGGTACACAGCCCTGCAGCAGGGAGCAAGCCCCATCTGCCTGCATGGCTGCTGCCGTGAACCTGGTGGCCCGTGCTTAGAGGAGTGGCTGCTGTGTCCCTTTACTCTGTCCAGCCGCCCCGTGCCAGGTCACGAGCGTGACTGTTCCGCACACCTGCCCTGCACGGCCTGGCCCCTTTTGTTCCCTGTGCCAGCTGCTTCCCTTCTCGTCCAGCGTCCTCATGGTCCCGTGTCCCGCTCATGCCCTCTCCCCTCTCTGCTGGGGTTCGAAGGAGCCCATTTTCCTGCTTCCCTGCTCTACACGGGTGTCACACGGAGCGGCGTTGTCGCGGGTACTTTGCCAGACCCCGGGGGCAGTTCGCAGGGGGTGGCCGGCGGTGTCGACACGGTGTCACTGGGGCGCGCTCCCTTACCAGGGCTCCAGCGTTGGTGAGCATCTCAGGCAGGGCTGGGGTCCTCGGAGAAGTCTGATGGTCGTGGATAGCACTTGGTTTAACTGAAGCACGCTTCAGGAAGGTACGGATTCTCTTCGATTGTTCAGAAAGCAGAAATACAGCTTGAGAGGCATCACACAGGTCTGTGAGTCGGCAGCTGGGTTCCCTACGGTGAGCAGGACAGCACTTACTGGCAGCACACGCTATTCCTTCCAGCTGGGTCTGTGGTCCCGTGATGTGATCCCGTGTTTTGTCCGGGCTTGGCAGTAGACCAGGCCGTCAGCTCTGCGAGGGCAAGCAGAGGTGTGCCGCTGGGAAGCGCTCCAGCTCCTTGCCTGTGCTTGGCACGTGCCCAGCCCTGGCTCCCGATGGGCAAGGGTGCCAGGGTGCCACCATCTCCTCGCCTGGCGCCGGGGCTGCCCGACGTACCGGTCTGCGGGCCTGCCGCCGCACAGCCCCGCTGCAGCCGGGCGCTCTGAGCAGCACTGCCCGGCCGAGGCAGCTCGCCCCAGGGCCCGGGGCAGGTCCTGCCCTGCTTGCTCCTCCTCTGGCTGGCGGTCTGCTGCACCAGGGCAAGGATCAGGCAGGGTGATGCAAAAGGCTTTTCAGATCATCCCCAGAAGGCACACAATCAAACTTTTCATCTCTTTCCATCTAGCCTATTGTCATGTTATTTTTGGAGCAAGGAAAAGAGGAGAGAGAGGGTCAGATAAGGCTTTGGCTGATCAGGAGAGCTTTACAAGCCTGCAGTTCTCTGAGGCAGGCAGGCTTTGTAATTCCTTCTGTAAGAACCTTTCTTTGTTTTTCTGTTTTATTTTTTTCCTGTTGTTTGGTTGTGTCCCCCCCCTCCTTTTTTTTTTCTTTTTTTTTTTTCTTTCCCAGAAGCAGCAGCAGCAGAAACCTCAATATCCCTTTTGGGACCAGGATCAACTTTCACACTGTGACTCACAACAAACTTTTTCCAACAGCTTCCTCATCTAAACCTAAAATTGCAGTAGGCAATCATCCGTTTGTGTCCGGATGAAATTGTTGCAGAGGAGGAAGAAAAGTGTAGTCTGCAAAAAAAAAAAAAAAAAGCAAGTTTGAAAGGGAAACATAAAACAATGATAAGAGGAGCTTCTTCGCAAAGCAAAACTGCCCATAAATTTTTTGGGCATCTGCCCTGGGTGCAGGAAGCCTGAGCTAGAGCTAGCTTTTCTCTACAGTGTAAAGCATTTTCTTTCATGTTTTTCTGAAGCATAATGTTTCTTCCTGAGCTAGCTGGCTGAACTGCCGTGCAATCACAGGCCTCCATCCCTGAGCGGCTCAGTAATTTGTTATTTTTCAGTCCATAAAGTAGACCTTTCCTAGCTAACTGCGGTGGATATAAACGCAGGCGAGTGGTCTGGACTGCGAGAGTGCTGACCGTGCAGTGCTCCTGCCTTGGTAAAGCCAGGGCTGAGACCCAGCTGTCCCATCCTGCAGCAGCAGAGTACGGTGGTGCTGCAGGGCAGCTCCGTCCTGTCCTGGGGCTGCCTGTCTGAGCAGTCCTGCACTGCGGTTACCGGGAGAAATACGTCACACTTACTTCTTAATTGGATGTATGTAAGAGAGATCTTAGCATTCTCTGGGATGCCGTTGGTCAGTAAGTACTCCTCAAGGTAATAAAAAAAAATAAACATGAGGGAATGGTCACCTTTGAGTTTTGTACATAGTTGCATACAGTTTTTCCTTTTCCAAAGAAGATAGCTATGAAAAATTTAAGTCATGTGAATCTGTTGTTCTTTTATTATAAGTTAAGAACAGTTAACTTGGCCTGAAAACTTCCTTTTTTAGAGTTATAAAATCCAAAGACCCAGATTCTGTGCTCTACAATGTCTTAATCAGAAAGCCCATTAAATTATCTGTTTGCACTCAAAGTTGTTGCCCGTTAAATGTCTCGCGGCGCTGGGGGATTGGCCTGCTAGGTTTTAAAGTTTAATTCTCCTTACATACCAGAGGTTTCCTGGAAGCATCACATCTGGCAATCATCTCAGCAGTGTGGTGTTGTGTTCCCTGCCATCTGCCGTGCTGATTAGCTGATCCTGTAAGCCTCCAAGTCTGCATAGAACTGAAAAGCCACTGCGGGGTTTGTGTGTGTATCTGACTCTTCCAAGAAAGGAGTTGCTTCATGGAGAAACCTGCTGATTTCTAGCCATGGTACTCTGATAGTTCTTGGCATTGCGGCAGGTAGGAGTGTAGGTAAGCATGAAATCATTGCAGTGCTATCAAGACCAGGCTCCAGGACTGCGAACTGTAAATAGGAACCGCTTAAAAGATACGCCAATGCTGAGTGCACTGACACAGAAAGTGCACAGAGAAGACACAGGTGCCATCTCTAGATAGGAATGGTGTAAGTCTGTCAGAAGATGTGCATTTGTCAGTGGGACAGAATTTGTGGTTTAGACACCTCTGGCTTTTAATGAAAGCACATGGATTGTGCTTATAATACACAAAGGTGCCAGGGCAGGTGTCTGTAAAGTAGATGCCAATCTTAAGTTGTTGATTTCCAATACAAGGCAAATTCTAGGGCAGTTTTGGATGCATGGTTTTTGCATATTTGGGTTTTGATTACAGGTTATTCTCTATTTGAAAGGCTTGATTTGAATCAAGAGTCTGCCTTGAAAAAATCCTGCCCGCATGAAAGGGTTCTCTGTGCTTTCTAGAATTTGATTCCTTTCCTTGTGTATCCTATCAAATCTTGAGTTGCCCTTATGCAGCCTAGACATGGAACTTAGATGTGAAGCAGCTCTATTCCTTAGTTTGGTTCGTTGTCATTTGGACATCTTTTCCCATCCTTCTCCCCACTGCTGCCCCCCTGAAAGAAAAAAGAAAAAGAATGCTTTGAAACAGAAAGCGAAGCGTCTTTTGTCAACCCTGATACCATGAAAGGAAAGCTGTCTTGTGCAGCGTGCGTGTGGTGGAGATGGCTGTTGCTTTTCAGCTGCGTGTAAGGATACATTGAGCATCACGTGCATTGCAAATTAGTGCTGGCAGTACTTTTTTTTTTTTTTAGCTTTGCATAATATTGTTCTGGAAGTGAGCGCTTTCAGCTTTGATGTTGAGTGAGTGAATGTTTAACGAACTATAGCTCTACAGAGAGAGACTGTTTCTCTGAAGAAAACACTAGCACCATATTTACGTAAAACTGCTGATTTAGACTGAGTAACTCAGAATAACAGTGTAAGCAAACTGATACCCCTGTTGATTTCCACCATTTGCGTTACTGGGGGTCCAGGCTTTGTTCAGAAAAGCTCATTTGCATCTCTGTGACACAGCGAAGGCCACAGCGCCGTGCTCCAAGGAAGGCAGCATGCTTGCTCTCTGCACCGGCAGGCTTCGTGTTAATCCTTGATGACTGTTCCTACTGCCATGACTTCTCAGAACAATGTCTGCTGGAACTTAACAAGATGTTTTCATAACCACTTTGTTTGGCTCTTCTTATGTAATGTAATCGAGCTAAATTCCCAGAATGAGGTATGCAAAGGTTGTTAAATGCAATCTGCCTTTGAGGGGAAGCTTAATCTCAGTTTTACAGAGGGATATTTTTTTTTTTTTAGATTGAATGTTGCCACTTATTTCTTGCAAAGTCAAGGGTTGTTTTCTGTACTTTGCCAAATATTTCTGGGGAGCTGCACCCCAAGTATTTTAAAATAAACTGAGTGGGAATTTTGGATGGGCAGCGTGACCTCGCTGCTCAGGCTTGCAGTCTCATACTGTCAGTCACGAACTTTATTGCCCAGAAGGAAATAAAGATGATGGTGTTTGCCTTTAATGAGTGAAGGACATGATTTTGCCTGTGTGTTTGAAGTATTGAGGTAAAGGAGGAAAAGCTTATAAACAACCCCTAAAAAGGGGCCTTTTCATGCTAAATGTTCAAAGCTGTTCCTGTGGCTTTAAATATCCATCTTGTTTTCGGGCTGTTAGGGATATCTCTCTTCTCCCTCCTACTTCATCTATCATTTTTTCCATTTTGCTTATTGTTAGAAGGAGAACAGTAGAAGCAGAACATGATTTGCCAGGAAACCAGAAGTGAAATGTTAGCGTTCTTCCTCTCTGAAGATCGCAGGGAGCCAGCACATACTGGAAAGGGAAGGCAGTTCTCAGTAGGCAAAGTCAGTTCAGACGCCAGCTGAAGTCCAGAACGTGTGGGTGCTTGGTAGTTTCCCTGAAGCTGTGCAGGTCTCATGATGCAGCTCAAACTTCATAGTATGAAATTATTTTACAATGTGGTAATATGCTGAAAGGTAACAGAATCCAGGGGTGAGCAACTTGGGGGATGACCTCTTTGTGTTCTATATTATATTATGAAATTATGTCATTGTAGGTCTGCTTAAAGGTGTAGCTGTACTTTTTGGCTTGCAGTGTCACCCTTGGTTAGAGCTTGTCAGAGTTGTTAAACTAAAGCTACCAGAGTACATCAGTCAAAATGCTGCCTTCAGTGCAAGTCTGAAGTCCGCAGCTCCACGTGACTGTGAGGTCCCAAACGAACAAGAAATGCAATGCTTTTGAGTGCAAGCTGCAGTTCTGTGACAGGTTACATGTTACGGCACAGAGCTTTTTGCATGCTTCAGAGAAGTAACCAGTCTGGGGCAGAGGACTGAGAGCTTCGAGGGTGGGTAGGAAGTCTTGGCTCTGTGTGCAGCTTCACGCCGCTGGAATGATTCTAGACATCAGGGAAACTGAAGGGTCACTTTGTTATGCAAACATGGATGTTTTTCCAAAATACCAGCCAATTTTAGTATATAAGGATCTACAGATACAGATGCTGTTTCCAAGGGGTTGGAAAGAAAACAGTGAGGTTGATTGCCAGAAAGACTCCTGCTGTATATCACATGCTTTTGGTGTCTTAAGAACAACTGATAATGTACTATACCCTTAGCCATGTAAGTCTTTTTCTTTCCCCAAATCACACATCTCCTAGTCTAGTTTTTTTTTCTTTATTAAAAAAATCATTTGAAGTTTTTGTCTGAGCTCAGTGCCTGTGAAAGGAAACTGTTTTATAGTCCTGCTGACTGACTTCTGCATCGGAACCAGAGAATACATGTTCACAGAGACGGGAGAACACTGGCAGCGTCTCAGGGCACATTGCTCACTGAAGGGGCTCTGGTGGTGCTGGTGATGTAGTTTGTGTCTGGTGGGGCTGCTGACAGCAGCGAAAGCTGGGGTTGTAGCTCTCACACCTCTGAACAGGAATGGGGCCGACAGGTTCAGATTTGTTTTTTTTTTTCCTAAATGTCTTACCCCACCAAACTATTGCTGTATATAAACAATGTCTCTGTCTACCAATCTTACCGGAGGTTTGTGCCTCATTATCAAAACCTTCTAATGAAGCAGTCAGTGCTTCCAGCCCTACTAAATGTGAAACCACGCAGATTGTATTGTATCTGTGGCCAAGCGCTGTGAATTGATTAGAGCAGGATGAACAAGATAAATATTTGTGTAGAATAATCCCGCTAGAAGGCACGCTAATTACAAAAGCACTGCAGGACTTACGGGTGTAGTTTTTATCCTATCACAGCTTGCCAGCAAATATTTTCTGCCTAGTTTTGTTTTGCTGACTGGGAGATGCCCCTACATCACTGCTGGGTAGGCTTCAGAGCCTGGCAATGGTTGGTCTCAGATGTAGCTGGCAGGTCTCCGGCCAGCGCCGTGCGGCACTGCCGTGGCTCTCTGCGCACACGCCGGGTACGGCGGGCAGCACGGGGCCGTCCGGGTGGGAGCTGGCGCATGTCGCAGGGAGCCCGGTCTGGGTGTGCTCCTTACACAGCGACAGCAGCAGAACTCATGAGATCCCTGAGTGTGTCAACATGGAGACACTTCTAGAACCTGTGGGGGATTTATTTTCCTTTTTTAAGACGTTTAGGAAGCTGCACTGGGGGAAAGCCCTGGTAAAGGTAACTGTTAGAAAAACCTTGAAACCTGTGAACTGTACTGTGCCTTTTTATTTCAGCTTGGGCAGAGCACAGAAAATAAGGAACCCCAGAACTACAACTGAAGGAGTGGGCAGTGAGTCATGCAAGGCCCTGGGGGGCTGTGAGGGGAAATAATTAAAACCTGTATCACGGGAGCAAGAAGCAGGGTGCGTGCCAAGGTACGGCCGTGTGTCGAAAGCGGGCTGATCTGCGTGGAAAGCCACAGCATGAGATTCCAGCGCGTTATCGGTTGACTCTTGTAACCTTAGTACTGCTTTTAATTTTTTTTTAGGTTATAAATGGAGCTTTAGTTAAAAATCTAGCAATTTAAATAACCTAAGCAAGTAATAGACATAGAGAGGAATGAAGGTTCAGAACAGAGCAGTGAACAAAGCAGAGGATGTATCTGAAAGTGAAATCCTCGGGCCGTGCTCATTGAATGGTGATTGTTACCCAGGTTTCTACCAATAGCAGAGAAAAAACTTGTTTCAGCAGTGGACATTAATAAACCATTGCTATGATCAGGAGAAAAGTGCTTTTAAGCACCAAAATTCCATGCAGAATACAGACGGGCTCAAGCTTTCTATATACATATCTCTGTGTTGTAAGACGGCCGGTGGTTTGGGGTAAACTGGGATAGCCTTTATGGTAGGCAGAACATTTCCACTCAAAAGATTAATGCAGGAGAAGGCTACAAGAAAGTACAGCTGTGATTATACCCACTTGTTTTGCATGCTGAGCCCGTGGGAAGATCTGGGAGCCTGCCATCGCGTGAGCTGCCTGCCTTAGCCTTGGGTGGTAAGCAGCACGGGGTGAGCGTGGCACGAGGGGGACACGAGGATGTTGCAGCCTCGTAGTAAGTGATCTCGTTAGTGGAAGGCTTTGTCTAGCAACCTCCCTTGAAGCAGAAGACCAGCTGTCTGTACCTGCTGCTTCCTGTAGCTATGCAGATGTTGCAGCAGTGACGAAAGGTGCAAAGCAGAGCCCAGGGAGGGGTGTGTGTGCACTTCTCAGAGTAATTGTCGGGTGCAGTTTAACAAGCCATAAACCCGCCTGTGATTCCCTATTACCTGTGTCGTAAAAGGGAGACCAGAAGCACTCGGTCATCACTTTCTTTAACCATGTAAGACCTAATAAGAAGGTCTTTGATATTAGTGTCTTTGTGTACATGCTGACCTTGCAGTCCTAAATATTACTATTTCACAAAACCAGGCCAGTCGTATGCAGTTCCACTTAACTTGGAGCTTAAGAGAATTTGAACTATGCAACCCGGTCCCCAAAATGGTTTTCTTAATATAGTTTTGTATATGCATAAACCCATAAGAGTACAAAATAGCAAATTCAGTCCCAGAACTAGCCTTTGATATTCTGTATGCAAACATAGTTTTCTACAGAGCTGATGGGAAAATAGGGTTTATTCTGTGGTATTTTGGCCATTTACAGTATTTGTACTCTAAGTAGGATAAATATCCAAAGCACCCCTTCCTTCAGGAAGTGATCCCCCCTCAACAATATGAGTAGTTTTGTAATACTTGTTTTAATTCAGCTATGTAATCCAAATATTATCTGTAGTACTTACACTTCAGCTTTTTCACTGTGCATAAAATAGAATATAAAACTAAACTAATTGTTGTTTAAAAAGAAAGAAACGCTCATTTCTGTATAATACTTTGTCAGAGGTATTTTTGTGGAATATCTTTCTTATTTGTAAGCTGCATTTCCACTTTTTTCTATCCTAAGGGCAAGTCCTTATATGCATAAGGCACTTGATGATGGACTGTTGCCATCTTCTGTCGGTGCGATTTCACTACGTTGCATAAGACGCATATCAAAAATACACTGCTCAAAACACCCGTCAGCTCCTTGCAATCCAAGTTTTTTAAGTTGTCTGTTTCTGTAGTTTACAAGGAGCTTTTACTCTGAACAAATCTGATTTAATCCCCAGTGAAATAACAGGACAAAACGTTTCACGTAAGCATTGCTCAGCTGACTGCCCTAAATTCAAACACTCCCTTGTAGCCTTGGAAGGCCAAATGCGTTCTCCCTGCGGGTCTCCCTGTGCTGGGGGCTGCGCAGCGCGAGCAGAAGCCTCGTGGTGGGGCGCTGCGTGCGGGCTGCTGGGCACTGCTGAGCTGCGGGTGGTGCTCACGGCTGTGCACCCGCAGCCACCCAGCTCTGCCTTGGCGTGCCGTGAATCCACAGGACTGTGCTGGCTGCAGTCAGCTCCAGCTCCTTGTGGGGCTTCCCAGGTGGGGAGGCACGTGGGGCGTGCAGCGGCCCTGTTCGGTGAGAGCTGCCCGTCCTCATAAAATGCCGCTGTGAGAGGAGCAGGAACTCGTGCCTGTACCTCTGCACCACGCAGCAAGGTCCGCGCGCTTCCCGGGGCGGAGGAGCTGCTGTTTCAGCCTTGTGGACCTCGCTCAGCCCTGCTCCACCTGGCTTCCAGGTTGTGCCCTGCAGCCTGCCCGGCCTGGTGCCACCGCCGGGACGAGCTGATGGTGATCAGCACAGGGATGTTGGCACTGACTGCTGCGAGCTCCTGGCTGCCGACCGCTCCTCCGGGACGCTGCTGGCTGCTTGCATGGTGGAGGCCCCCGGGCCCGGGTGAAATCACTTGCAGTGTCCCAGTCAGCATGAGCTCTGGTGGGGACTCTTCAGGACTTTCTTCTTCTTTTGAGTAGTTTAGTCATTAGTCAACTCTTTCTCATGCAGCAGATTCTGCGTTAGTCCTTTATTACTCCTTTCTTCTTGCCTTGCCTTTGGAAGCTCTCCTTTAGCATTTCCTCCAGTCTGGTGGTTTGTCACGCAGCATGAGGTTACAGCCCAGAGGTGCTGCCTGAACTGTCCGAAAGAGAGGTCACCTGCTTATCAGACACCCTCTTAGTTTCCAAGTACCCTTAGTTTCCTAGTACCTTAAGTTTTATTCATGCTTTATTAAGCAGGCATAGAAAGTGCTGTGAAAGTGAGTTTTCAGCTTCGTGTCTACTGCTCGGTTCTGTCACACGCGAGTCAGTTAACGAATATTTTCTGTTGTGCCCTCACTTAGCGTGGGGGAAGTGAGAATCTAAAGAAGTAATGTTTCTTTTTTTTTTTTTTTGAGAAAAGATGTAAACTAGGATAGTATTTGGATTTCTCATGTTGATATTTTGAAAAGGGATGAGAAGTGCTGCAGCAGGCTTGACCTGTGGAAAGAAGGCTGCTGCTGGCACCGCAGGCGGCGGGGTGGAGAAGCCGAGGAGCTGTCGGCAGGTAGCTGAGCGCCGTCTGCGCAGGAGCAGCCCTGCAGCTCTGCTGTCCCCTGGAGCAGCCCCCTGAGACCCTGCTCCGAGGCGAGAGCACGCCCAGCTCTGCTGGAGCTGCCTGCAGCTCCGCATCGCTGTCCATCACGTCCCCGTGTCTTGTCAGGGCTGTCAGGCTCGGGGAGAAGGCGTGTGAGGCGTGGGGCTCCAGAACCTTTCATGTGGGGACGTTAGTGCCACTAGGCAAGCAAAAACAGCTTCATTCTGACGTTTTCTCTGACATTTGATGTTGCCTGTGTTTAAAAATGAACCCTGTACATTGTTTCACCAACCATGGTCCATGTCAAGAGCAGTGCTGTGGCTTGGGCTTGCCAGTGGTGAAACCACCCTTGGGTATGAGTACTTCCCTGTCCCCATCTCTGGAACAGATGTGTGCACGGGTTGGCATGGCCTGCACCTTCAGTGGTCACCCTCTTCCTCCTCCTCCGTAACTGCAGCACGTGATGCCTTTTATCTGGCTTCAGCGTCTGGCATTGCCAGTACAACCTGCGCATTTTTGGTTTGTTAAGCAAAGCTTTTGCTGTTCTCACATTCTCAGTAACTATTCTAGGTGAAAATATCAATTTTACTGTCTAAAGTATTTCTGCTAGAAAGTAGAAAGGAAGAACTGATAGAATATCAATAAGAGAGAAAAATGCATTAAAAATGAAATGAAATGCATTAAAAATGAACTGAAAATAAAGGAGCGTTACTAGACTGAAGTAATTATTGGAATTTGAGCCATAAGGGAAAAGAGCTTCTCTTGGTTAATGAGGACATTCTTTAAATTACAAGGTATTGACATTGGATTTCTTTAGTTTCTGTTGACCTTAAGAAAACAAAACAAATTAAAAAAAAATAAAAAAATAAAAAAACCAACCCCCCCTGAAGTGAACCTGATCTCTGTGTGAATCCAGGCTTTTGACATTTAAGATAGATGTTAGTAAGCTGAAATGGAAAAGCTGTACATGTCTGCACATTCCTTAATGAACATCCATGGTCAGATACTCAAAGATACATTTTATTTACATGTTATACAAATACTCTGAGAAATTAGCAATAGTCTCTGTGTGGGTGACCTCAGACATCGGTGTACTCATGGTATATGCGCACTTCTGACCGTCTGACGCTCTGAAGTGACCTAATGCTCTCGCTCCTGGTTCTCATATTTGATTTTCTGAACAGCCTTCGTGAGAATGATCTACACATGAAAAAGTAAATTATTGGATCCAGACAAACATTGCATGCAGAGAGGAACAGCGTCATTTCCTTACAATAATACAAGATTTTATGTGCAGAGTCATCTAGCAGCTTGTCTAGATGACTGAAAGTAAAGGGTATTCTGCACAAATGGTACGGCAGAAAACAAGTGAAAAATACAGCCACTACAACCCTTATACTTTGATTATGCTTCCGCTTTCTGCTTGATGAGCTAATGAATTGCTTGCTTGATTTATAAATGTACCTGGAGATTGCAATGTAACATCCTATTAGTACTATCAGGACCACTACAAACATGCAGGTATTGATGTAAATGACAGCTGTATGCCATTTGACTCCCAGGGGTGATTTAAGTTTTATGCAGTCGTCTATGTTTTTCTTGGTCGGGTAGCCATTGGTAAGGATCAGATTTGGCAAAGCGAGGAAAGCCATAACTACCCACACACAGGCAGATAAGATCTTAGTGAAGGTGATGCTGTACATCCTGGAGTCTCCAAAGGGCTTCACTACTTTCAGATACCTGTCAATACTGATGAGTCCGAGGAACACAATTGTAGTGTACATGTTGGCGTAAAATAAAACCGTGGTGTATCGGCATAGGAACGAGTTGAAGTGCCATGGTCCCAGCTGGGAGTCCTGAATTATCTTAAACGGGAACGTCAGTGTCATGAGGAGGTCTGCAACCACGATGTTTTTGAGGTAAAATATAAAACTTGTTTTATTTCTGATGTGGAAGAAAATCCATACTGCTAGGCCGTTCAGCAGGATGCTTGCCAAGAAAATGACGAGGTAAAGCACAGGCAGAACGATGGTCGTGAATTCGTTCTGCGTGGAGTTCCCGAGGAGGCCTGCTGTATGGTTCGATGTGCTGTTGTCTTGGCTCAGATGGTCATCTATAGGAGCTATGGAAAAGAACAATTTTGAGGTATGTTTTTAGCGTTTCGTAAATGGAGCAGTTTTAGAACTGTCCTCTAGAAAATGTCACCTCTCTGGGCAATCCCAGAGGCTGCTCTGGTCAACCAGCTCAGAAAACCTGAGGTTGAAACAGCAGTCCTGAGTATTGCGTGTGTTAAAGGAAATGCATCTGTGGCTTATCAGCCTCTGAGCACAATGGCTGCTGCTTCCTGCTGGATACAAAGGTGCCTCTGCCAATACTACAACAGGAGGAAAATGCAGTGAGTAAACAAATGTCCATTTTGAGCAGTTCTCGTGATACTCACAAGCACCCCTCCTGCCCTTTAATAGGATTCAATTAACTTAACATGCTGCTTTCGTGCTTTGTACCGAGCTATTTTGTATGAAGATAGTCTTAAGTTGAAGTTGTAAATGCTTAATGCTTTCGTCCCTTCTCACCACGCCTGCTCCTGTTGTTGTTTTCCTAACAGTTCAGGAATTGTTATTCTGTACATTACCAAAGTTTCCAGGAGAGGTGTTTCCATGCAAGAAACTTGATAAATGAGCTTGATAAATGTGAGGATAATGGGCGTTTGCAGTGACTTTATGAAATCCTGCCCTAAGTCACCTAATCGGGGAACGAAGCGGGGCATGTGCGTTCATTTTGTAGGCTCGTGCTGCTGCCTCTCCGCACCGAGGGGCCGGCACAGGGAGGGAGCTGGCAGCGGGGTTATCCCTGCTGTAGGACATCCCTGAGTAGGCCGTGGGATGTTACTGACACCGGGGTGTGAATGTTGTGAAGCAGAGCAACGAAAATTAATGGAAGAGCGGGTTGTGTGCTCTTGGTTGTCTTGGCAGAAGACAGTGTTTGAGCTCGGATGATGTTTGTCAAGCAATAGGACTCTGGAGAGTCTCTTTTGGGCCTATTAAAATGATAATTTAAAAGTTAAGTTACTTAAATGTATTTAACAATCACAGCCTCTGGGGATTTTAAGGTTTCACTACTTGTGAGCAAACTTCAGATTGTTATAATTTTTTTTTTTTTTCCCGTCAATAAATTATTTGTGCTTTGAACTTGGCTGGTGAACCGGGACTGCAACCCACAGGGTCAGCACATGGCAGTATTTAGACAACCTTTTCTGAAATGACTTATTTCTTTAAAACCTTGGTAGGAACTGGTAGTAATACAGTAAACGCTTCTCAGGCACTTCAGTTTCCAACGTTATTTTACCTGGCAGTTTTCCATAGGACAAATTGTACCCCATTATTTGCGGTGCTGTAGGTCGTCAGCTGGAACACCTCTCAGGAGTCCCTCTGGCAGCCGCAGGTCCTGGAGTCAGCAGGGGCTGCGTCAGCTCTGCATTCTGGGGAAAAAGACTGAAGTTAAAGCAAACCAGAAGTTCCTGTCTTTCTCTCTGCAGCATGGAGAGCTCTGGGAAGCAAGTTTTGGCCAGAATTCCCAAGGAAGGGGCTGAGGTGGAGCCGATGGCTGGCCCTGGGGGGCTGTGTGGCTGCTCTGCTGTCAGGGTCTTCCCTACTGCTGCTCGCTTGGAGCTGGGCATCTGCTGCATTGCTGCCGGCAGTCCTGCCAGCTTAGGTTTTGTAAGCCCATTGCATTCACTGTAAAGCTATTTCCCTTTTTCTGCCTCACTAACACAGCTGTGCTGGAGCTTTATTGCTGTAATACTTAGAAACATTCTCTAGCTTCTAACCTTAGTATCTCTGTGACCACTTTCTATCTCCTTTATTCCTGCACCAATGCCTTTCATTTAATGAAACCTTCTCCACCTCTGATACTTGTCCCTCTGTTTATAGAGGGGCATTTCTGTATTTACTGAGACTTCATTTACTGTGTTTAAGCAATCCCAACTCTTCTCTCTCTCTTTTTTTTTTTTTTTTTTAAGACTTGAAGGTACCAGTCCTTCTCTGCATCTGCTTCAGTTAAGATGACTTTCCTTGAACCCCACTGACAGATATGGTTCACTGTTGTGCAAATGAGGTTTAATAAAAGCTTGTTTCATGGTGGTTTGGTACCTTATCACTGCTGAAACACCTCAGGTAATATTTTCTGGGGTTTCACTTCCTCACTCCCTCCTTACGTCTGCACCAGGCAAGTGGCAAGCGGCCACTCTGGGGTCAGCTCTGCCACGCTTTGTCCCCTCTGCTTCCCAGCAGTTGGTGCCAGTGGGTAGCAAACTTGTATTGTCCTCAGCCTCATGATCTTGTGGAGCTTGTCCAAGAAAGCTTCATTTAAAGTTTGTTAACTTCTGTGAAAATACATTGTGTTCAACTTCTTAAAGCCTCCTTTCTTTCTTTATTTTTTTTTCCAGAAAGTTGTACAGAAAAATGTAGTCTTGATTAGTGAGCCTCTAATGACCTGGCCATGAATTGGTCCTGGCTTTGGTACTGTGCAGGTGCGTGTCTCTACACCACACTTCTAGGCTTTAAAAATAGCTTAGTGTGCAAGGATATGCAAACGTGCAACCCCGGTTCCTGCAGCAGGCAGAGCTTTTCTCCCAGGCACCGGAATGTGCCTTTGGTCTGCTGCTACAGCTGGGTCCTTACTCTGTGATAAAGGCTTGGCCTTGTTCCTGACAAATCATGTCTGGATGTCCCGTTTGTTTGTTTTATCTTGGACATTTCAGTGCCTGATTCCTGAAAGTAGCTTATTTTCTTTTTATAGACTTTATTTTTGAACTTCTCATTTCTTGAAGTTAAAAGGCATAAAGAAAATTTGACAGTATCAATTTATAAGGCAACATCCCAGATGATTGGTTTATTCTTATATTATTTGGGTGCAACATTTTCCCTTGTTTCACTTTCTGATTACTAGTTTTGATAAGAAAACTAGAGCTAAATAGTTCACACCTCAGCAGGACCTGACTGCTTCTCCTATGGCTGTGAACAGAGGATAAAATTACTGATGCCCTTTTGCAGATCTAAGTTGTTTTACATGATTATCGCTGTATGGGGACAGTGAGTGAGCAAGTTTTAAACTGTCACTAGATGGCAGTAAAGCAAATCGTTACATCTTAAAGCCTCCGTAAAAAATGTGATTGTGGTATTTCAGGCTTTTTCTCAGTCTGACTTCTTTTGGTATGGCATTATTTGCGCTGATAAAAATTGGGGTCCCTAATGGGACTGTCAGGTGTTTTAGGTATTTTGTCTTCTATTGAGGGATGTGCTGAGAAGCAGTAGCCTTCTTCCTAGGGAATAAGAAAAATCTCTGTCACTCTTGCTGTTGTTTGTAATTCACAGCTATCCCTTTTTACCCAGGAGGCACTGAGATCAAAAGGACAAGTGATTTTATGAAAAGATGCATATCTCTCTATCTTATGCAAATAGAAGTCTATTTCCCTGCATTTCAGAGTTCCTTTTAAGTCTCTGTAATTCCTGGTCCTGGTCCCTGGAAAGCTCCCCGCTCTAGGCTCTTCAGGCAAGTGCTTTCCCAGATCCTCGGCACAGAGGAGTTGGTGAAACGCCAGTTGTGTTGCCTGAGAGCAGGGTGACTGATGGCTCCGGTGTTCCCATACAGTAACCCTGGGAAGCGCTGTAGGATTCAGTGGAGCTGAGGATCAGATCTGTGCTAAACAAGCTTCTTGTGGGCTGTCAGTTAGTCCAGGTCCTAAAGGAAATTGCTCTAAATTCTGTTAAAAGAGGCTTGTGTCCATTTGCACCTCTGCTTCTGTCCTTTTAGGTGGATGTTGTCACTAAGAGACTGTACAAGTCTGACAACAGGTCAACACATACTTGTACAGAAACAGCCCCAACACTCTCCAAAGGTTCTGCCTCCTGACTCGTATCCAAAAAAGAAATAATCCCAAAAGATGTTTTCTGACACTGATGAGAGAGCTCCTTTGCTGCATGTGATCTCAGCCTTGCTTTCGTCTGGGCTCTCCTTTGGGCTGGCACCATTCACTTTCCCATCTGTATCCTGGGGTTTACTGTCAGCAGAGATGGGGCATCCGCAGCAGCTTAAGACTTTCAAGCCCCTGCTCTTTGTGGACCTTCCTGGTTTTCTTCCTCACTGCAGACAGCATTCTGTTTTGTATGTACTGTTATTGGAAGCCACTGGTCTGAGTGCTGGGATTTAGTCCGTAGTTTTATAGCTGAATGGTGCTGCACGGGACTGACTGCAATCACTTGGACCAGTGATGTGTAAATCACTGCCGCGGAAGGCTCTCCCCAGACAGGCATGTATCTTACTGCTCTGGGGCATAAGATACAGTCCCCAGTCCCTGGTGGGCCCAGCTGTGCCTGTCAGGTCTGATGGTATCAGCGCAGCTCCCGTGCTTGCCCTGTAACTTGTCTGCTCAGGTGCAGTTTGCTTATCTCCCCTGTCCATGCAAAACTCTGCTTGCTGAAGCAGCCCAGCCACTTGTCACCGTGCTCTGTGCCCCCTCCAGGTGCAGCATGGACAGCAGAAGCAGCAGCAGCCCTTCGCTTTTCAAGTCAGCACTTCTTTTAGCAGATCCCATATGGGCTTGCTGATTCCTGACCAGACGGGCCATGAGAAGTCCCTGCCCCGTGCATCTTCCTGGCTGCTGAAGGCGTGAGAACAGTTAGATTGCCCAGGGAAGTACAGGTTACCTTGAAACCATAGTGGGAGCTTGCTCCTTCTTCTTGCAGACCAGTTAGCCCCTGAATGGATATCCCTGTGTCATCTTATTCCTGATGATTTTAATGTTAAAACATATTCAAAAAAATTCCCAGTAAAGCATGGGCTGGAAAAAGCAAGTGACCTGCTCACAAATACAAACTGCGACAGCTAACCCACGTTAGCAGCACTGTGCATCCTGCCTTGCCAGCACAGCTGAGCTCCGCAGAGAGGCCTCCATGCGTGCATGGGGTGGAGGTTAGAGAAGACACCTACTATTGTCTGCCCTAATTATGTGTTACAGACTTTCCCTTACACTGTTGTAGCTCTGAAGCTTTAATATCTCAAACAGGTTTGTGCAGGGCAGCAGAGAGGTGCAGGCATGATGCTCCTTGCTGCACAGAATTGGTTGTGTGACCAAATTTCTGGATGCACAGAAACAATCCTGCTTTAGGCTCAGAAGTCCAAAGGTGTTCAGTTTCCCATCAGAGTCTATCAAGCTAAGGAGTACTGTGATAGAGCACATTAAGTAGCGTGGCTTTGTTATTTACACTGGTAGGGTGAGAGATCAAGGCTCAACTGAGTCAAACCTGGTGTATCCTTAGGCTCTGGGAGCTCCAGTTTTTCTGATAAAGACCACTGTATCATAGACTTGAGGAACTAGATGAAGGTTATCACCTATGGAGAGTTCACAGTTTTTCACATGGAACCCTAAAGGTTGGAAAAGATCCCCAAGATCATCTGGTCCAACAGTCCCCCTACCACCACTGTCACCCTCTGACCCATGTCCCCAGGCACCACGTCCAACCTCTCCTTAACACCCCCAGGGACGGTGACTCCAGCACCTCCCTGCTCAACCCCCCCCCAGTGCGTGACTGCTCTTTCTGAAAATAAATTTCTTCTTATTTCCAACCTAAACCTCCCCTGGCGCAACTTGAGGCCATTCCCTCTAGTCCTATTGCTAGTTACCTGAGAGAAGAGGCCAACCCCCAGCTCCCCACAATCTCCTTTCAGGTAGCTAGAGAGCAAGGTCTCCCCTGAGCCTCCTCTTCTCCAGAATAAAAATTCGCTTGGAATGGTGAATCAAGACTGCCTTCTCTTCAAAGAACATTTTAAGGTATTTTGTAGTTGTTCACTAATTATGCACTCTGATAGAGGCTTTTTCACTTATTTGAATGTGGTATTTCTGTGCTGGATAAGGTTGGTTTTTAACTCTTTGTCCAGTTCTTCCCACATTTCTTCTGACCAGTTTCATCCTAACCATGTTTCTCCAACGTCCTGCCTCACACTTCCATACAAATGTGTTCTGCTTGGATCCTTAGAAGGTGCTCCTTTATTCAGGTAGATTTTTAAACCAGAATACTTATTACTTCTTGTCGTTTATATATTTGGTTGGTTGTTTTTTTCTTATTCCCCTAAAGGCTGTCAGTTGCAGCAAATACAGGTTAATTACATGCTGTTTTACAGATGAGGTAATCCTTTACTGCTAATGTTGATAGACTGGTTTATATGCATGACTGATACAGCCTCAGATGAGAAGTGAAGTAATAGGCTGAATGGCATATTTCAGTGTCATACGGGTACAGAATGACTGCATGGTTTTGCTTATGACTAAGGCTTTGAGTTGCCTCACTATTTAAAGGAATTCTGTATCCTCAAATCTAATTACTCTTCTTTCATCTCTTATTTGCAACTTCTCAAAAATTAGAAAATTCTCTTTGTGAACTTGAACAAATATTCTAGCTCATAGGGCTGTGGAGTTTTAAGTGATGTTTGTTTATTTAAGCACCAAACACTTGGTGTGTCACTCCTTGCCCGTCAGTCTGCATTTGTCAGCATGAAGTCTGGTAAATGGCAGAATTAAAGCAAGCATTAGAAATGTGGGGCAGTTTATTCAATTTGTGCTTGGCTGGCTGCAATTATGTTCTTGTCTGTTGCCCATCAGAACCAAATCACTGACAGTTAATTGTAAAGATTTGTGGAAAAAATACACTGGTGCAGGCTGCAGTGTACTTGTGCACATTGCTTCTGCAAGCTGCCAGGTGGCAGGTACAGAGCCTGTGTACACGCTCTCTTTGGTATTTCCAGCCACCCCTTTCCTGCATCGCTTGGGCAAGCCTTAATGTTCTCTCTTCTCTTCTCTAGGATTTCTCTGGTATTCTCTTCTACCATGCTCCTGGCATCAGCATGAGCGCTGGTGGAGCTCGTGGTGCCAGGGCACGTGCTGGGCAGACTGCTGCTGCCCATGGCACTGCTGCAGGGAGCCGGGCGCTGCTCGGTGGTGCCCGCTGCGTGGGGCCTGGGGACTGCTTCAGTGTGTGCTGGCTGGGAGCAGGTTGAAAGCCGCCCTCCTCAGGGAGCCCTTGTTGGGGTTTCGTGCCCCCTGCTCCCCCTGCCCGCCTTCCTGGGGGCCTGCTGGCAGAGAGGTGTGCCAGCCGTGTCTGCTGGTTCTCCGTAAAGCAGAAACGCTGCTGCACCTAGCCAACTGGATTGCGAAGAGGCAACAAGAAGGTACAACCGTCGTCTGCTGTGCCATCTGCTTAGTCATACCCACAAACAGGAACCAATGCCTTGGCTCAGAAAGCTTCTTGTCTGCCTCAGTATCTAATACAAAACCCGCTTCTTGGTTTTCGGGTTCCTCCTTGCACTTCCCCCTCCATCCCAGACTTCTCTCTCACGCATCTCTGAACGGCAGCACATCTCGTCCCCAGGCCAGCTGTGGTGAAACTTGCTGCCCATCTGCCTGCAGCTCTGGCTGAACTGTCTGGCTGACCCCCGTCCTGCCCTATCCATTGGTCTTCCATAAAAGACAAACGACACCAATGGTTCGGGAGCGGAGCTGTCCCATGGAAGGCTGTGCCCAGAGCTGTGCTGACACCTGCTCCGGGGGAAGCCGTCCTCTCACGTGGCTCACGGGGACTTCCTGCTCCGAGGCCGTTTAGCTCAAGAGCTGGCCGTGAGAAAAATTCTCTGTCAGCTATTCTTGTAAACTGCAGAGCTTCCCACATGCAGTCACTTACTCAAGTTTGGGTTTTAGTCCTTAGGCCTTTGTACATGAAGGTAAAAGTACCATACCTATGTCCAGCCAGTTTCTGTAGCAGAGGCCAATCTTGTGCCAAACAGAAACGAAGTTCTGATTCTAAGCCTTGCAGGTACACATCTCAAATACTGAGAGGTACGTTTTCTTTGGTTTGGGTCAGTGTAACTTTGTGAAGCAGATGTCCTCAGCTCTGCAGGATATGGGCTGCTGTGCGCACAGAGGTCTGCGGGCACTCAGGTCAATTACACTTTTCTTGAGATTTTTAATCTGCTACACTGAAAAAATGGGAGGGAGAGTGACAAGATTCTAGGCATCGATTCTTTGGTGGCCAGCACTTTGACTGCCATTGCTAAAGCAGCATAGTATGAAGCGTAGTGCTAAAATTTGTTTCTCAGGCTGAAGGTTTGGGAGAGAACTGCCAACAAAGGTACCCCACTGGGCAGCAGGTAAATGGCTGTTAGTGGCAGAGGAGTTGTGTTGCAATTATTCCTACTATTATTATTTTTTATGTGAAAATGAAGAGAGGACAATGCAGTGGTTGGCAGAGTTGGGATAATTAGTGTTTTTTCATTATGGCAGCCTCTAATTAGGAAGGAGGAAAGGATTAACTCTGGAATGTTTCCTTTGTTTCTGTCAAGAAGATTGCTGCTGATGGTTGTTTCTGGTTGCGCAAAACCTGCTGATAGTAGAAGCTGTATTGTAGCCCTATTAAGCTGCTTTCTCTGATCCCCTATTAAGAGTCTGCCATGCAAGGTGCAACTTCCACTGGCTGCGCTCTGAGCGAGGCTTGGTGTGGTGGCGGTCCTGAAGCTGAGCAGCGCAGTCCCAGCCTCTCCCCCAGCACCACCACTGGGCTGCCCTCTGCCCGTCCATCTCTTCTCCTGGTCCCTGACACAGTCTCCTTTGTTCGTCTGGCAATTGATTTTCAGCTCCTTAAAAAGCCAACCCATTTTTTTGGCTCTCTTAGTGTCTTTGTCCTTGTGCCGGGTGTCTTGGATCCTTCCCCTCACCACACCACACGTCTTAGCTGCTCTCACATGGTGATCTCTCACATCTGGATGCCAGTGATGGGTATGAAGCTGGAGACAGTTTCATCCTTTCCCTTCCTGTCAGCAGCTTGTATGTGCTTTTCCTTTCAGCTGTCCTTCCTGGGAATCCATGACCGTTGTGCTGATAGCTGTGGAAATCTTTTCTTTTTTTCCTTTTCCCTCCCCCCTCTTTATTAACTTCTCTCATTTCATTTGTGGTGGGGTAAGAGAAGGGCCCCCTTTACAGAATCGCAGAATAGGTGAGGCTGTAAAGCAGGTCTGCAGATTGATTAAAGCAGGTCTGCAGATTGATTGTCTAACCCAGCTCCCTGCTCAGAACAGCATCAGCTGCAGCCAGATACCCAGGCCCACGTGCAGTTGGGTGGGAGGTGGTGACTCGAAAGCCTCTCTAGTCAACCTGTGCCAGGGCCTTACCACCGTCACAGTTGGAGGGGTGAGTGGGGAGGTTCAGACAGATTTGCTGTGTTTCAGTGTGTGCTCATTGTCACCTGCCCTGTCCATGGGCACCGCTGCACAGAGCTGGGCTCTGTCCTCTTGTACCTCCCTGCAGGTATTTCTGGACACGACTGAGCTCTCTGTGAGCCTCTCTTTCTCCACACTGAGCAGTCCCAGCTCTCTCAGCCTCCCCTCATAGGGAAGAATGCTTCCGCTTCTTAACTACCTTTGTGGCTCTTTCCTGGTCTCCCTTCAGTAGCTCCATGCCTCTCCTGTACTGGGGAGCCCAGAGCTCAGCCCCATCCTCCAGGTGTGGCCTCAGCAGCTCTGAGCAGAGCGAGGATCACCTCCACTTGCCGGCAGTGCTTCACCTTACACAGCCCGGGAGGCTCTTGGCTGGCTCAGGTTCAGCTTGTCCACCAGGTCATTCTCTGCCCAGCTGGGTGCCCCAGCATGTCCCAGTGCTTGGGGCTGTTCCTCAGGGACAGGACTTTGCATTTCCCTTGGAACTGCAACAGGTACTTGTCAGCCCATTTCTCCAGCCTGTCCTGGTCCTTCTGCATGGCAGCACAGCCCTCTGGTGTATCAAATGGTCCTCCCAGTCTGGTCACCTGCAAACCTGCAAACTTTGTCCCCTTTCCATCCAACTGGATTGCCATTCTTTTGCTGCTTGGAAGATGCAGTTTTTAGTCCCTTGCCAGGTCACGTTTCTAGTGTTCCCTTCCAAGGGGAGGCCAGAAGCAGGTTGACGTTTACGTGTACTTGCCCAGAATAACTTAAACTTTTCCCTCTTTTAATCTCTTCACAAGTCTCTCCCCCAGCCTTTCTATTCCTGTTCTGCTTGTGTTTTTGTGGGCTCTGTTCTCGGGACAATAAGCAGCCTGGAAATTTTTGTCAGTTAATTTCCTTTAATTCCATGGGCTGTTCCTTACTTGTCCTATATGCTTTATTATCCTGAAGTCAGTCTTTAACAAGTTAAAAAGTTTTACGGACACAGCAGCTGAGGCGGTAAGCAGTCTGGTGATGAAGTTTCAGCAGCGTGTGTTTGGGTGGCCTTGAGCTGCCTCCCGAGGAGCAGGCAGCCGGCTGCTCGGCTCGGCGCCGCGGCAGAGCTGGCGTGGGGAGCTGCTGCCGGGCTGGGCAGGCGGCCTCTGCCTCTTCCAGGTGGAGACCGACTTTGGGATACTGTGCTGGAGCTTCTTGTATGCTAGGCTTTAAGTGTGGTTATTGGCTCTGTGCAATGAAAAACAGTAAGCTGAGAAACCTGAAACTTTGAAAACAGACAAGGTGATGTCTAGGTCTAGAAACAAGAATGAAGATGTGTGATTGATTGCATTGTACCTTCATCTGTTGTAGCTCTGGCTATTGTACACCTCTCTTGTCTCTCAGGTGTACAGGGGATGCTGTGAAAAATCTTGTAGTTAAAAATAAAAGTACTGGTACATATGTGTAGGTAATGTCAATTAGTTTTATGTAATTCTAGCCTCACTTTTAGGTATTTTACTTTGCATTGAAACAATTTCTAGTATTTTTAATATGCAATTCTAATTCACATTGCAAAAGGGCAAAAAATTCTCATTTACTGTAGTCAGCTGGGTTTTTCTGTGCTTTAGTATATATTGCTGTGACGTGGGACTAGCCATACTAGCTCTTGCAGCAAAACCAGTGTTTCAAAAAGGAAGGAAAAGGACATGGGGATTTTTGGGTACGACTGGGAGAAGTTCAGCCTGTTGCAACCCTGATTTTTCATGAAGTGTTCTCAGCCTGCCATTCTCAGAAATTGACAGACTGCAAATCCTGGGCATGGTTTCAGCGTGTGGCACCCAGAGAGCTTTTCTTTGTCACCTGGCCCAGCTGCTTTGCCAGCTTCCAGCTGTTCCCTGTAGTGGCAGAAGCCGCTGCTGCCCAGAAGGTGTTACGAGGCCAATTTATAATGCTCCTTATCAGTTGTCACTTCCTTGTCTCAGCAACATTTTCCCCATTAAAACCAAGAACTTGTAGCATACTGTAATAACTTGTATCTCGTGAGGTTTGGTGTTGGCCAGATGTGGAAACCTGCTTTTGATAATGCAGGGCCTCGTGTTTGTTTTTAAAGAAGGTACTGGGGTATTTAATGTTGGGAAGGGATAAGACAGCTGAAATGTGGGACTTAACTTTGCTCACTTCCTCTAGTACAGCGCCTAGGTTGGTGTCTCTGGCAGCTTGGTCTCCTCGTGGAGCACTGGCATGTGATGGCAGTGTTGTGATCTGTAGCCACTGGTGCATGTCAGGCACGTTTTCAGTTGGTTCCAGAATTTTAGTAAGTATTTCATGCCTTGAGTTTCCTGCTGCAGTCTTACCGCAGGTGCCTGGACTGGCTTTCCGTGGCACTCATGTGGCTGAAGAGGAGGAGAGGAGGCCCTTCTGAACTCTGCTGTGCAAAGCTGAGCTGCGACTCTTCATAAACGGAGGAGGACTCTCCCGTCTGTTACTGCTGCTGTCTGTCCGGGTATCTCTCATCCCAGGCTACGTGCAGCAAGTGCGGCGGGTTTCCTGCCTGAGACGAGCTCTGGGCCAGCGAAGGTCTGCCTTGGCGAATGCCAGCCATTGCCACGCAGCCGCCGCCCCGGTGCTCGGTGTGGGCCCGGGCGCCTGCCCAGAGCAGCCGGCGCGGGTGCGTGCCGGCGCAGGCCGGGCTGCGGGTGCCGGGCGAGCTGGTCTCCCTGCTCCTCCCCTCCCTGCCCTGGGGAGGCCCCGGCAGCCAGGGAGGGCGCGGAGGGTGAGACAGCAGGGCCGTGCTGGGAAATAAACCCTCTGCAGGTGGGCAGGGAGGAACCGGCGGCTCGGTGCTGCTGAAAATGTGCTGCTCTTTTTCTCACACGCCCCTAATGCAAACAGATGCTTTCTGCCTCTAGAATCCCTTCACGCCCTTCAGCTTCTCTCTCTCGTGCGAGAGCTGATCCTTGTCGTTCCCCCCCGTGGGGTTGTCCCCAGGCTGCGGGGCCTCCCGTGGAGGCTGCAGCCAGCAGCATGGCGGCCCTGCAGGGGGAGGCCCGGCTGGTGGTGGGGACTGAGAGCGGGGGCACGGGAAATGCCGGGCGCTCCCAGCCAGAGGACGGCCGGCGGCTTCCGTGCGACCAGGGCCTGCGCTTCTGGAAGTGAATTAGTGACCTCGGCTGAGTGCTTCCTGGCTTCTCTTTAAAAGGGGGATTGCAAAACCTTCTTTAAAAAGATGGAAAAAAGTATGAAGCCCTATCAGAACAAGACCAAGCGTATACGATGAGAAGACAAACAGATGCCTGCAGTCCCCACAGAGCACAAACACCAAGCCATTTTTTAAAATATAAAACATAAACTTTTTTAAACCTTCAATTGCACTGCTGGTTTCAGTTGTTCATGGCTAAGAATAATCACTTCAATCTAAAATACTTGTTAAATGACATAGGTTTTTGAAAGTACCCCATATATTTCCCTAACTTTGAGACTAATCAGACACGTAGTTTGAGTTGCTAGTTCAGAGCTATGTGGTTTTTCCAGTGAACCTGACAAGTTTTAACATGATCGGAGTGAAGTATGAAGGAAGAGAAACCTTTATTCTGTATAATGTAATTAAGAGAATTCACGTACGCTTTCCTTTACTGAAAGAGGCAAAAAGGATAGAATACAAACATTTCACATCAAATTCAGATGTTATATTTACTGAGTCTTACTTGATATGACTTTAAGCACTGTCAAGACATAAATTATTAAAACCGTGAACCTTCCTGCACTTTGGATAGTGTGTTAGAAGGAATAACTAGGAGAAATATATGTAAGTTTTTGCCATTGGAAAAAAGATAGAAAGTGACGTTTGCTATTGAATGAATAAAAGATAGTTAAGTCTCACTATTTGAGACCTTTTCACATTTTTAATGGTTCTCATATTCCGTTTATGGTTCCATGTCCAGATTTCAGCAACTGCATCTTAATTCCCACTTTCTTTTTGGCTAAGGGTGATTAAGAGCAAGAAGATTTAGAGAACATCTTATCAAATGCTTTTCAGACCATCAAAAATCACTTACCTGCCACCATTGTTGCCTTCCATTTGCCTCTTAGCTGCATCTCAAAAGTGCCTTAGACTCCTCCAGCGTGCATCTTGAAACTAAAATAGTCATGAGCGTATTTCTCGCGATAAGGTACTTAAATAAACCATATCTGGAAGTAAGCTTCTTTGCTTCCAATCGCTTTTTTTTGTGGTACCTGATCAGAGAGGCAAAATTCCCCTGGCCAGGAGCAACTGGAGCAACTGGCTCTCTCATTCCCGGGAATGACTCACATGCCAGGGTAGGCGAGCGCGCGCTCCCCGCTCACTTCCTGGCTCCAGAGCAGCTCGAGCGCCCAGGACGCAGACAGTGATTCACCTGAGAGGTGGGTTAGTGCCTGCTCAAGGCAGCAGCCGTCCTGCAGGGAGACGTTGCGAGCAGTCTGAAATCACGTTGCACTGCAACCTGTGCAGCCGTGCCTGTGCCTTTCAGTTAGTGCTGTTTTGTCTGCAGGGTGAATGTGAATTTAATGCGATGTGTGTGATGTGATGTGTGTAAACTGAAAACTCTTGTGCTGGGTAGATGCAAATACCTGCTAATGAACGTTATCATGTCAATTATTAATTTGACTATATTTAGACATCTTTAGTGCTGTACTTTGAACAGATTCTCTCTTCTAAATAGCGTGTAGGATGAAAGCGAAATGTTAAGTCTGTAACTAAATATTCCAGCTAAAATGAATGGTCTGTCTGTTTACTTCGTACTTCTTGCTGTCGCGGTGTTCTTTGAGACTCTGACTGCGGGCCCGCTGCCTCCTGCAGTCCTACTGCCACTGGTCCTGGCTGTGCGCAGGTGTAGAGGAAGATAGCCTAGTGCCTTAAGAACGTTGAAGTAACCCCAGAAGTAGTTATGTCAGGACAATTTTTTTCTGTTTGTTGGTAGAGGATGAAGTTAATTTCCCATTTCTACAGACTTCTTGAATAGAAAACAGTTTTAAACAGTACCCTCTCTCCATTAAATTGACAGGAATAAAAATAATCTTCCCACTATTAAAGCAGTGGCTGCCAAGTCACATTTACTGGACTTCTGTCTGTTCTGCCTGCATTTCTCCATACACGTTTTTTTTTTTTTTTTTCTTTCTTTCCTCAAAGCTCTGAGTAATTGGATCCCCAGTGCTGCTCTTCTAACACTGGAGGAGGTCTACCACACAGGTCCCTTTGACAGCTGCTTGGAGGTCTGGGAGGAGCTGGAGCTGGAGCAGGAGCTAGAGCTACCAGTTGCTGTCCCCGTGCTGGTGAACTGCTGCCCTGCCTGCGTGTCCAGGGGGAATCCTGTGATAACTTTCACGTTTCTGCTCTCTGCTCACTAGCAGGCAAACTGTAAAATTCCCTCTTGCCTCAGGACCTCTCCCTTCAATCAGATACAGCCCGTGATCTTCGGAGACTTCTGACATGGCTCATCTTTGAAGACCAGCTTTTGCAAGGCAAAACAGATAATGCAAACGAAGGCAGCATGAACACGTGTTATGTTTATCATTAGTTTTTAGATTTATTAGTAGAAGTTGCAAAACTGATCTCAGGAGATGGATGTTCTAACGTTAAGCGATAGCCACTATTACTTGCACATGGTGGAGTGCCTGTATCATGTCAACGGAGCATGAAGAAGGCTTTTTCTGCAGTTAGGCAGAGGAGCCTTGCCTACATTTCTGCCTCTCTCAGACCTAGCACATGGCTAAGTAGAACAGTGTGTGCCTGCCACCATTTCACCTTCTTTCAACTCTGCCTTGTGTTCCACAGCTTAGCAGCTCCATGTGTTTTTTGTTTGTTTGTTTGTTTGTTTTTTCCTCTCTCAACTGCTTTTGGGTTTCTAGACCAAAGCCTTCTGTTTTCCTTCCGTATGTGGTTCATCTCCTCACTGGCTTCAAGTCATTTTCCACTCTGAACGTTAGGTGTTCAGATCAAGTCTTTCTCCTCAGTGGAGCTAGTGTGAAAGAGGAGCGTGTTCCTGACTGACGGTCTGGTGTGCTGCTCCCTCCTGCTGAGAAGCTTTCCATCAGGGAGGGCTGTGGCAGCCACCCCAGGACGTGCTGGTAAGTGCTGTCGTCAGTGCAACTCAGGTGCAGTACAGCTTGCTGCATGTCCACGCAAACAGCTTCATTTCTCAATATTAGACCTCCCCTGAGGTTTCCTCTCCTGTCTCTGTAAACCACTGTCTTCATGCTCTGCTAAGTGGAGACCCTGTTCTTCTGCTGGGAGCATACAAGGCAGTTTGTGTTTCTTGTCCTTTTTCCTGTGGCTCAATGGTAAGTGGGAGGCTCCCGAGCTCTGAGAGCACCTGCCTTGGTTTATCGTGCTCTGGATGAACGTTGTTCATCAAGATCTCTGGTTGGCTTCCAGCACGTTCTGGTTCTTTTGAGGACAGGGTAATGTGCGAGTTTTGTGCTGATTTTAGGGTTTGCCTTGTCTCCACCCTTTTGAGAATTTCGGGGATTTAATTTGAATAAGTTTCTTTTTTCTTAGCTCTCTTGGGCATTTCTCAGATCTCTTCCTCAGTACTGGCTGATGATGCTGGAGCCAGCTCTGATTAGACTCCGATTTGCAAAATGCCCGTGCTGTGTTGGGCTTGCTTGCGGTGTTTGTGCAGCCTGCCTGGCAGCCTGTGCTGCAACTGCAGGGAACAATAGGCTCCCGTTGGCGTGATTTGTGCTCTTCTTCAGGTGTCTCTAACGGTGGGGTTGTCTCTGGGATCTTAAACAGCTCTGTGGGATATGTCATGGGGAAGAAGGGAAGGGAGTAGGAGGGAAAATAAAGTTTAAAACAATTTCTCATAGGGATCCAATAGTTTAGTAGGTGGTGCCCTGTATTTTTATTTTTCAATATGATGCAGTGGAACATTAGCTTTCCTTTAAGATCTCTGTATTTTGATATATCAGTGGAACTTAATGGATTAGAAAACAGTCATAGCATCCCGTAGCAGGCTTTAGCTCAGATGTGTTTTTTGGAAGCCCTCGGACGGGGGCAGGTCTGGACTAGCCAGCACATAAAAAGGAAATGCTACAGAGCTTGTCGTAAAAGCAGCGCCACAGAAATGTGAAGCTGTGGTGTGAAGAAATGCTGAAAGCTAACCTGTAACTTCGCTATTGTTCACATTATTCAAAGGCTGGATGTCCCTTTTTGTATTCTGGTGATTACAGAGCAACTCTCAGATTACATAAGAGCCAGAACAACTTTATTACAGCAATTACTGTGTCGCTTTATTCTAAAGTGCCTTTACTATCACATCTGGCGGTACAAGCTACGGGTTTATTTTTAAAGCAGCTTAGCCACCTGGATAATGCATGAAACTAGCTTTTTTATTTAATAAATAAAAAGGGAGGAAGGGAACTAACTAAAGGATTCACTTTTATAAAGTTCATTTCTTCTTTCTTCATCCTTGAGCTCCTCACGTTATGCTGATGGGTTACCTGAAGGTGCACACCATGGCTGGCGGATCCTTTCCGTAGGTGTAAGGCCGTTCCAGAGCCTTTAGTCTCAACATGCACCCTGCTGGCCCTGCGTGATTGTGTGTACTCGTATGGGTAATACCTTGGTTGCTTGGCTTGGCTTCCCAGTTCTTATTCATGATGCAAATTGTTTTTTTGCATTTCTAATTAACTGAGGTAGTGGTGTTTGCTGTGAGAGTTTTCTCAATGCTCATACGAGTATTGCTGGAGAGGGTTGTATTGTGCCGGAGAGTCAGGGCACATATGGAGTGCAACACTTGTCTTAAGGTGTTCAGGTGTTTATTGTCCCTCCGAGAAGAGGCAGTCTGCTGCAAAACCTAAAAGGCTAAAATGGTGGATGTATTAGGCAAAGGTATAATATATTTTCTAAAAAGCAAGCAATAATAAGTACAGATGGCCTCTGTGGACCCAAATAAGATTGATTTCCTGCATAACTTGACTGCCTGGTGCCTTGTAGTTCCCCTTTTGGTAACCCAACAACCTGTAGAAAAATTTAGAATAAGCATCAATAGTTTTTATGTGAAGCCAGGAGCATGGGAGCCTGCAATAAAGTTCATTTGTCTGGACAAGTTTTAGGCCTGCTGCCAGCTTTCTAGTTTCTAGGTTGTGTGTTGTTTGTAGTCTGGAGCACAAACAAGCCAAGTAAATGAAAACTTGGAAGTGGAAAGGAAAAGCCTCACTGCTGCATCATGATGATGATGGACTGTAGTAAGCATGCTTAGGGTTAAAACGTCACGTCTTTGCTCTGTCTTGTACGACTGCTGGACCTAGAAGCACAGGTTTCCCAGTAGCTCCAGGGGCACGAGCATCAGTACCAGTCTTTCCAAAATAAGCTGGGAGAAAAATCAGATTTTGAAAAATGGTGACTGCCATTGAATTTTCTGCTAGACTACATGGAATCACAGACATCTCAGTGGCACTGAGGAACTCTGGAGAGCCCAGACAAGCAGCCTCCTTTGCCGTGCTACTGGCACTCGCTGCGGTGGCCCAGGCTGCTGGCTTCCTCGTCTCTGAGACAAGCCTGTTCTGAAACATCTCTCCGTTTGTGTAAGATTTAAAATATTGCTTTAGCCTTTTTTGAGCCTGAAAAAAGGAGAGACCTAAACTCTGAGATATTTTAACTGTTACAATTTGTGCTTCTGTCTGGAGGTGGGGTCTAAAAACTGACGGAAAAGAAGTGCAAGATCCTAAATGTAAGAATTTAGGGGACTTTTCCTGAAAGCGATATCCTTGCAGTCAGTTGGCATTGCTCTGTGGCAGATTTTGGTAAATCTGTCTCCCCTTTACCTAAGAAGCTGCTGCTGAGAAACAGATGATTAAGACTCCTCTGAAACCTTTGGCACACCCCGTATTTAAGGAGCACCTCATCCCATTTTGTGGTTACACCCACCCTTACAGACAGGCTCTTGGTGCCTAACCGCGTGTGCTACCAGGATGGGTTTGTGCACAGCGTGAAATAGGGGTGTTGTATTCCAAGCAGTAGAAAAGGGAAGTTTTCTGCTAGGTTCTGCCCTAGTGTACCCAAAGCTCAGGAACGCAGATTTCCTCGGGAGGTTGCCTGCTTGAATATCGCAGCTGATTTAAAAGCTGTCTTCCCCCATTGCTGAGCTTCAGCCACAGCATTAATTGCCGTGTGTCAGCAGGCTCCGTGGGGCATTTTCAGACTCCTCTGGACATTTCTTTATGCAGTTGCTGCAGTAGTGAGTATTTTAAAAACTTAGAATTTAATATATTGCTTTAACTAAAGTAGCCAAATCAATCCTGTTAAACACTGCATGTGTGTGGGAGAGAAGACTTAATTCCTGAGCAGGATTTAATCCTGAGAGGAAGACACGGGGGTTTAGTTCAGTTTCCAGTTGTGAAAGGGTGTTATACTTACAGAAAGTATGTAACGTGCCCAGTAGAGAAGATACAGAGTTGAAATTGCTAAATAACACATCTACCTGTGTGGTAGAGGCTGGGGAAACCTAAAGGCAGACATAATTAATACACAGTAGTCTAATCACAGCTTTGAAAAAATCAGGCTGTATGGAGCAATGTGACTGCATTAGGCTTTCGTAAATATTTGAAGTTATAGAAACAGCAAACAAGTAGTAATCGAAGCATCTGGCACACCTGAGAAAGACACAAAGCTAGCAAGAGAGCTTAAGAAGTGAAGTTTGTTGGTAAGGTCCAAGACTGTTTCCCAGCCAGGTGCTGGGGACTCTCCCATCTCTGTCCCCAGTGCCACCAAGCAGAAGGGCCACGGGAGGTGTGTCCAGGCAGAGAGCAGTGGGGCCGGCGGGGGTGAAGGCAGTTACAGTAAGCTGTGGGGATGCTGGAAGAGAGCAAGTTGTGGTGCTGTCCCTGAGGCCCCTTCTGCAGTGCCACATCGCCTGAGCAGCGCGTGATGAAGAGGTGGTCCCCAGGGTGGTGGGTATGTCAGGGACAAGTAGCAATAGAAGGGCGTTGTTTGAGAAGCCAGAAAGCTTCTGGCTGAAGTCTAAGGTATTTTTAACAGATTTCAAGTGTATTTTCTAGCATTGGAGTCAATAAATGGTTGGTGTCTCTTTCATGTCTTAAAACAGTGGAATAAATGTCAGGGTTTTGGGTTACAAGCAGTTTCTCTTTAGGCACGGTAGGTTTGGACTTCCCTGGTGGGATGGCTAATGGAGAGGGGAGTAGCGCCATGAGCCAGCTGGAGCTGGACTTTTGAGGTGGGAGGCGTGTGTGCTGCACGGCTCAGGCTTGCTCTTGGCAGGGAGCAGTTTTGGGTCCTCTGCTGACCAGCCATGGCACGTGCTTGGGGGCTGAGGAATTGCAGAACCATGTCGTCCCCAAACATCTCCTCAGAGGTGGAGAGGAGGGATGAGGAAACAGGGTTAGGTGGCAGGAAAGTAATTATGTGTATGAGAGGCGGGGAGGGATGGGAATGGAGCATGTCCTCCTTCCCTCTGTCAGGTACGGCTCCTCCTCCCTGCCCTACAGCCTGCCAGCTGAGCTGGCACCCGTGGGGAAATTACAGACATACAAAACCAGGAGCTCTGCGTTTTATTCCCAAGTAAAGCTAAATTGTCATTAGAAGCATCTATAGTCAGTAAGATGTTCAAGTGTTAATAAGAAAGGGTTTTTGTTTGTTTGTTTAAAGCAGATAGAATTATTCGGTACCTTGTTCTTAAGCAAAGGCATTTTAGTTCTTGTTAACTTTGCAGCGTCAGCACAGCAATGCAAGACTACAAGCCGATCAGTTAGTTTTATGCATCACCAATGCAGGTTTTTTTATTCAGACTGCTGTGGTTGCAGCTGTGAAGTCGCATTAGTGTCTGACCGAGGTGATGCAGATCTCTGTGGTGCGAGTGCAGAACCGTGGCTGGGCAGACACAACCACGACACAGTTGGGCTTCCCCAGCTTCGATTAGTGATGGTGATCCCAATGAGAGGGCAGAGCCTGGGGGAAGATCAGTGTGAGATCTGGGGTGGCAATGTCAGTGACAGCTTTTCACCTACCAAAGCTAAGCAGTGAGCATAAATACGGAAATCCAGTGTGCCGCTTTTATTTATTAGTAGTATTACAGTACCACTGCCCTTTAATTTTCTACACCAGAAGTAAAACATTATTTTTTAACTTCTCTGCAAATATCCACATATGAATATGAGCTACAGAATCAAGGTTCAATTGCTGATGTTCGTGTGTCCAGTTCGGATTTGGGGTTTGTATGAACTGTTTTCTGAAGTGTGTCTACTCTCCTGCATAATATCTTCTCTACAAATGGTTTGCACAAGAACATGTATATCAAAGGGTCCATGCAGATGTTGGTGGCAGCCAGCCAAAGAGTGCTTTCTTTAGCCACAAAGAGCTGGTTCTGCAGACGGCATTCCATTCGGGTTGTTGTTTGACTCAGGGTATAGGGAACCCTGCTGAAATGAAAGGGGGCAAAGCATAAGAAGAACACAGTAAAAATGATGAATACTTTCCCCTTGACCTTTTTTTCCTTTTTGTTTTCTTTCTTCTGTGTTTTCCTGTAAGACTCATATACCTTTTTGGCAATAATTACATAAAATAGAAACATAAGAATGAGAACAGTCCAGAAGACGAACTGACAGATGTAATTGACGGCTGCATGCCATTTGAGTCCAAAGCAGCTCTTCAGCAAGGCACACTTCTTTACGGATTGCGGTGTTGCTTTCTTGTTTGATAAGATCATGTTTGGTAGAGAGAGAACAAGGAAGAAGAGCCAGACCAGACCTGCGAGGATCTTTGCTGAGGTCACACGTTGCACCCAGAACTTCCCAAAGGGTCTCACGATCTTGAGAAACCTGTCAAAAGCAATGAGACCAAGGAGCACTATGCTAATATACATGGTGTCATAAAATATTACGGCTGAAAAGCGACAGACAAAGGCTTTGAGTTGCCATGGTCCCAGGCCAGAGTCAGTCAGGATTTTCAGAGGAAGCATCAGCGTCATTATAAAATCAGACACTAAGGTGTTTTTCAGGTAGACAATGAAAGTTGATGTGCTTGGAATATAGAAGAAAGCCCAAAGAGCCAGGCTGTTCAGTACAAGTCCCAGGAGGAAGACGAGTGTATAGAGTACTGGGAAGACCAGGTGGGTAACTCTGGTGTCTCGGTGGCATGGGGTGGAGAAGGGTGCTCTGCTGGAGTTACTGATGGTGCTCTCGTTCGCAAAGTCTTCCATTTTTCAAAATAGACTTGAGTGAAAAGGAGAGAGAAAACATACAGCATAACAGTTTGTATTCAAGGTGACACGTTCCCAGCAGTGGTTAGCAGGTTTATACAATTTACACAAAAACTCCGGAACATGCATTAAACAGACTGACTGATATTAAATCTAAACCTTGACAAAGTTTAAGTGGTTTACAGACTAATGTCTAATGAAAAGTTGAAATGGTATATATTCATCATAGAGGCCTAAGATAACATAATGGCAAGGTATAACAGCACAATGCCCGGAGAACCATTTGTCTTTCTGTGGGCACGTATTTTAACATTGAATACAAATTTTATAGTTGTAGCTGAAAACCAAGGTGCTTCTGGGAAGGTGAATTCTGGTATTTTGTACCAAGCACGTACCATTTTTCCTTTCTCAGCACATATTTAAATAATGTTTTTGAGAATAAGATGCACACCGCTGGTTATCAGCCTCCTATATCTGAAAGCCAGACGCCCAAGTGCCCCGTCATACCGCATCAACGCTCCAATAGTGCAAGTACCTGAGCAAGCTTGGCAGCAGCTGGTTTGAAGAGGGGTCTTTGGCTATCTCCACTTCATCTGCTGTTCCTCTGCTGACAGAAGCCTCAAGCAAAGTATTAAGAATGGGGAAATGTGTAGAATGAAGAAACTTTTTCTGCTGGTGGTGATGTGTTGTTTCCTTCCTCATTTCCACTTATCAGATGAGTTAGTTAATCATGTTTGCTGTTGCCTCTCTCTTTTCCTTTTGGTCTCTGTCAAAAAGTATACTACCTTCTTCTCTACTGACAAAGAAAAAAATGACCGTATCTGTGAAGGTGGGCACATTGTCTGGATTTGTGTTTGTGTGGATCAACTACACCGTGCCACTACTATTTGGTCCTTTAGAGATGTGAGAAGAATGAACAAAGAACGTTTCCTGATGGTTTCCCGGGATAATCTTCAAATGTAGCTTGTGTGTGAATTCCCATGATCTGGACAGTGCTATTTGGCATTGAGTGTATCATCAGAAGGTCTGCTCAAAGCTACCCTTACAGTGGGATGAAGCACCATGGGCTTACTTGGCTACAAAATCATGTGCACTGACATTTTCAGAAATGGTACCTGCCCTCTGTAGCTTGACTAATTGGCTAGATAGACCACTGAAGGCAAGAAAAATGCATTCAGTCTTTGTATTTTATGGTTTACACTGAAATGAGCAGTTAAGGTTTGAAATCTGTTGGACAACAATTAATATTTGAATTCCTGGTGAAGATTCAGGGAAGAGAAGAAGGAAAAAAAAAAAAGAACTTAAATGTGAGGTGTATTTTCTTTGTATTTTCTTTGTGGGACTGTTAATCCCACCCCGAACCCGAGCTTTACTCCTGATCTTCAGAATGGCATTTCTGCTTCATTTCGATGCCAGTGTGGCCGGGTGACATGGCATGCCAAATACAGAGACTTTCTCGTTCTGGCAAAAGCTGCCTCTGCTTCATGGTACCTTTGTATTTGTTATGTGTTTATTATGTGTTTATTATGCACTATGTTGGGATCTAATGCATTTCTCTGTAAACAGAAAGTTTTGTTTGAGTAATGTGATTTATCTTCTGTTTTTTGTCAGCTGTTTCTGGCTTCCTGCTTGGTGTGGTGTGGGAACAGGCTCATGCTGAAGCCGTCCTTCTGTGGGCAGATGTGGATTGCTTTTTGAGGTTCTCAGTCTGGGGCTGTACTATTAATGTCCATGTATTGGCATATACATTTTGTTTAACGTACATGCACGCGCTGATGTTGATGCTAAAAGTCTGCCAGAGAGCGCAGTGCCTTGAGGATGACCAAGTGAAGGTCACCCTTGCCAACATCATCAGCTTGACATGTCCCTAGCTGCCTGACCTGACTTCTGGACATGCATCAAAGACTATCTAAAGCTGAGGTGGACTGTTGCAATATGCTATTACCAACTTCCAAGTCAGCTTCTTCCACGTTTTCTTCTCTTACACCTCGACAATGCTCCCAAATTCAGAGGCAGGTACTAAGTGCCTGCGTGTGGCATCAGTGACACCTGTGTGGTATGCAGAGCTGCAGGGTCTGTTGTTGGAACACACCATCTGATCAGGAGAAGCAGCTGGCAGATAATTAAATAATAAATCCGTGTGTATGTGCAAAGGATGTGGAGAATGGGTGTTGGGTGGAAAAGGGGCATCCCGCAAGTCCCAGGCATCAGCTGGGAGCTGGTCAGTCTCCTGGGCCCAGGTGGTTGCCAAAAATGCACTCAGAAGTGACTGGCAATGCTGCAGGTTTCAGGGAAATAATGGTGCCCTATTTTCTGCAGCGAAACCCAACACTGATTGCAATCAGTGCTGGATTGTACACCAGCATAAGCTGTACACAGAAAGTTTGTGAAATCCTTGATTTAGGCAGGCAGGTTATAAGAGACACATCAGCTCCAAGGCTGAGTGCTGAAGTAAGTGAACTGTGTTCTGATGTTTTAGGAAGTTCGGTATCAGTCTTGGAAGCTCCCTGTGCCTTGCCAGGGACCAGATGACTGCTGGAAAAGTGTAGGCGGGACATCGGCTTGGGGCAGGTCTGAGCTCTTGTTTGCTGGTGGAACATTTTTGCTGACTGGGAGCTGTTTTGCAGCTATGCTAAATGAAACATAGTTTATTACATTAGCCTTGCGTATTTTTCATGTGTAATTATAATGATAATTGTTCCTGAGAATACCTTCCTCCTTTTTCCCACTTTTCCAAATGAAAAGGCATAAATGGTTACAATTCTTGTATAGTGCAAACAGGCTGCCCTTAATAATTAGTAAAGATTTTACAATTAGTTTTTCTTTCACTAAGATCTAAGTATTGTGTAGATTGGATCTTTGTGCATTTTCCAATATAGTATTTTGTTCTCTATAAAAGTGTACATTTTTTATTTTTCATATAATAAGGTGAAGCATTTGAAGGTTGAACACACATCAAGGTAAGCCTGATTATGAAATAATTTCCTCTGACATAAAACAATTATTGGTCAATGGATTAAGAACTGCAAGCATGTAATGAGATAAACAAAATGTTACTCTGTTACCAAGTATCTGCACAGATAAATAGTTTACCTACATATGTCCTATATTGCTGTTTATCTTATGGTTGCATGCAAGGTAACAACTTCGTGTATTTAGAAACTATGTTTATTGTGGATTTTGTTTGCATCTGTTGGCTCTTGTGTTGTCATGGACTTTACTCTGGCCCAAATTAAGCTATTTCTGCAGAATCTCTGCAGGTCATCTTCTGTTCTCTAGGATTTCATGACTCTGGTTTAATTTTTTCTTGCAGCTCCAACTATAAATTCTAACTTTTTCCTAGAAATTCTGACGAGCATGGAGTCTGTGGTCAGATGGTGCTCTTGTTTTATCCAAGCTTTCAAATTTTGCCATTTCTGCAACCAGTGATGTCGGGCAATTTGTAAAGGTGTTGGCAAAATTCTAGATAACTTTCAGCAGGATTTTACTGCTTTCTCCTTGTCTCTGAAATAAACGTACGTGGCCAAGTAGGGACATGGTTAGTTCTTTGTGCTAGAGGGGTGTCTCCTCTGTGTCGTCTCCTTCATTCTGCACTGCCATCTGTGCTCGGAGTTCTGGCGATTCTGTGTGCTTGCGTAGCGTGTCTAGCAAGGATTTTCTAAATGATTTGCAAAGGAAAAAGTAAATAAATGGATCTAGGCAAGCATTTAGTGATGTCAGCCACAGCGTGCTCTCTTTTAAGTAAAACAAGGTGTTCTGAGCAGAGCATTCAAAAACGTCTCTTGTTTGGCTCAAAGTGTAGGGAATTCTAGTGAAGTGGAATGGCACAAAACAAATAAAAAACACTGCAATTATGATAAAAACCTTTAGATTTACATTTTTTTTAGATGCTTTTCCTGTGCATCTTGTCCTTTTGTAGGATTTGTACAGTTCCTTACTTATGAGTATGTAGCATACAACTATGACTGCTAAATTGACCCAGAAGATAAGTTGGCAAATATAGTTTACGATTTCATGCCAGACTAAGCCAAACTCAGATTTCAAGAGAGCACACTTTTTTACATTCTTAGGTGTTTTTTTCTTGTTTGTTAGAATCATGTTGGGTAATGAAAGAGTAAACATTGATATCCAGATTGCTGTGGACAGGATCTTGGCACCGAAAAGGCTTTTAGTTGTTGATGTTCTGAATGGTGAAGTGGCTTTCTGATAGCGATCGATAGTTATTAGCCCAAGAAACATAATGCTAATGTACATGGTGAAGTAAAATATAACCTGGGTGACCTGGCACACAAATCCTCTCAGCACCCACGGTACCAACTTTGCATCACTAAGGATTTTAAATGGAAAAGTCAAGATCATGAGGATGTCAGAAATGACAGTGTTCTTGAGGAAGATGATGAAATTGGATTTACTGGATATTTTAAAGAAGATCCACGTTGCCAGGCCATTCATAGTGAGACCCACCAGGAAGAGAAGTGTGTAAAGCAAAGGAAAGATGACCTGGCTGATTTTGTTATCGCTGCTGCAGTTGCTGCCGTTGCCAGAGTAGCTGAAGTTGTTTGTGACTTTCATTTGCATTTTGTCTTTTCCACCCTCCTTGTGAAAACAAACAAGAGAAAAAATAAACAAAGTGGGGCTTACATCAATTGCAAGACTTCAGCCTTTTCAGTCTATTTTTAATTTTGGTGTCGGGAACATTTCCAGTGGGGCTTTGACTGCTGCCAGATGGGTTTTTATCTAACCAAGGATGTTGGGTGTGTGCAGGGGGAGAGCTGGCTGGAGGGCTGCAGGCAGGGGCCGGGCAGGTGGGACCCCTGGGGGGACCCCCAGGCCGGGCCGCAGGCCCAGCAGCTCCGCCTGGCCGGGCCGGGCAGGGAGGGTGGCCTGCAGCAGCTCTGTGCAGCAGCAGTGCGGCCGTGGTGTGGGCCAGCAGGGCTGCCGTTTCGCCGTCTGACACATGTCTGTACAAACTACCTCCTTTTCTTACAAGGAAGGAGAAACACCCTTTTCCACATCCTCTTCTTAGTGTGGAAAAGAGATGGCAGTTAAACTCCTTTTGCCTGCAGATTTAACAGTGCCAGGCTGAAGTAAAAAGTAATCAAATGTCCCTTTTTTATTTTCTTTCTGCTTGGCTGGCCGTCTTTGTTTCCCAGAAGCACTACTCCAGCCTGGCTGTTGGTTACCCTTGAGGCTGCTCCCCCCTTTCCCCCATGCCCCTTGCCGACAGTAGGAACGGCCACTTGCAGGCTGCCGCCGTGTTGCCCTCAGACCTGCTTCCAACACGGGGCTGGGTCGGGGGTGTACATGGCCCCCCGAGTCCCTGTGTGCTGCTTCCAGGAGGAGGGAAGTGAGACATGAGTGGCTGCTCTTTGGTTGTGCATGTCAGCAATTAGGTAGCTAGCAGCATCTTACTTCAGTGGCCATGCATTTGCCAGCACAGTCTGTAAAAGGTATTTATATTCTAAGTATTAATGTATGACTTCACTACTAGTTATCCTGTCATTTTTCTAAATCAGATGCTTTATCAAATGTCATGTTGCAAATAGATCTCAAACTTGGCCGACTTGAACCTCCGTGCCAAAGCAGTGTGGGAGTGCTGGTGGCTCACGGGCCTCGGGCAGCGCTGCTGGCGCCCGGCCGCTGGAGTGTCCCGCAGAGCGCATCGCCCGGCCGGTTCCTGCAGGTACCCGCCCGTGTGCATCCGCGTAACTCGTGGCAGGGACTCAGTGGAAACCTTGCTCCTAACCTGACAGCCTTAGTCTGATCCGTTTGATCCAAACTGGTTGCCAGAAGAAGCCAGGCAGGGGTGTTGCATTGGTCAGTTTGGTATTATGAAAGGAGCAGCTTTCGGGTGTGTACTGACGCAATTGTAAAAATTGCTATCTCTCAGTGCGATCTGTGTCTTTGTAAAATAAGGCGCCTGGAGGAGCTGAAGCTTTGTCAGCCAGTGCCTGAGCATCCCCAGCACTTTTCTCACAGATCTGCAAAGTTTTATTTCTGTCTGTAAGAGGAATTTCTAAATCTGCTTTGCTGTGAAGCACATGGCAGATTTCGGTGCTGAGTGTCATCCTAACAAAATAAGTATTCACAAAACATGCAACATCGGGAAAAAACAACAAACAAACCAGAAAACAAAGGAGATTACCGTAGTGTGCTGTTCAGAAGTGATGAAATCTTGAGTGTTTCCTGTGATGGCAAGCTTGCGTTGCCGGCAGAGGGTCGCCTGCGGTTCCTCTCACTCCGCACTGTGGCAGCAGGCAGGAGTGTTCATGTGAAAGTCCCTGGGAGCCCGGAGAAGCTGGAGGAACAGCTTCACATCCCAGTTCTGCCACTTAGACCTTCCTCTGGCTTGAACTGGTTTCTCAGCCAGAGAGACAGCTGCAAATTCCAGGTGATGCTGTCAGTGCTTCTCCTTTTGTTTCCTCTAGAACAGAGAGCGAAATAGAATTTTATAGATAATTTGAGGTTTACTTCCTGATTTTGACAGAGTCACTGTTTTTAAAAGAGGTCATGTATTTTGTAAGACTGCAACTTTCTGAGTGTAGAGTGCACTTCCGCCTACTATCTTTTTGCCTCGTGATTTGTGTGGTGTGTGCTGTTTAGTATGACTTTTCTACACAGCCTTATCTGTTTGAAAACTTCAAGTAGTCTCATTCTGTAAAGAGAAACAGTCATTGGAGAAGGTAATTATATTACTGCATGAAATATGTACACCTTATATGACTTGCAAATCAGTTCTCCATTTTTTAAGTTATGGTGCATCAACATTATAGAATATATTTTAGTAGAAGACTAAATATAACCATTTAGAATTTAAGTAAACTACATATATGACTATTTCTTTTGGGTGTACAGAACACAGTTTTGTTGGGCTATATCTTCTTTTTAATGGATTTGTACATAGCAAGAGAAGTGATGCAGTTTCTAGACATCTTGTATTTTATTTACTGACTTACTACTGAATATCGATCCATGGGGCAGCTAAGGGTGATTATCCTTGTGCATCTTCTGACTCTGTCTTCGTAGATACCTGTAGAATTCATAATACCAAGTTACATGTTTTCCCTCTGTATTTTAACCCTTTTCGGTGATTTCCTCCACATGAATAATCACACGAGGTGCTTTTTGTGATGAAGAGTTTGTTATTGTTTATTGCAGTCCGGGCTATCGGGTTTCTGCAAGTGATAACAGAAAAAAAAAAATAAAGAAAAGAGGCTTCACTCCTTCTGGTCTTTTCAGGATGAATCTTCAAGTCATGAATGTAACCAGCGCATGATTCTTCTTTATGGTGTTGGTAAGGAGCGTGACGAAGCAAGACATCAATTGAAGAAGATTACCAAAGACATCCTGAAAATTCTGAATAAGAAGAGCACTACTGAAACAGGTGGTAAATGCTTAACAGTGCTGTATGGTAGCCTGTAGAGAAGATCATAGGAACTGAGGTGCTCAGCAAGTTTGAAGCTGTGCATGTTGACCATGTAACTTGGCTTTCCTCCCCTTGACAGTGACTGGGTGAGGTACTGCCTTCCCACAGCACGGAGCGCACCTGCGGTGCCGCGGCACCGGGACAGGAGAAGGCCACTGTGCTTAGAAATCCCTGTTCAGCGTGATAGCAATTTGGCTGTCAACATTGCCGTTAGGTTAAAGCCTCAAATATGAGATATCGGCCAGCCCTGACATACGTACTCCTTACCTTCCTAGTAAAACAATGTGACTGTTTGTCAGTTATTATTGAATGGCGCCTTCTTGCACTGGAATAACCTTGAAGTAGCTTTTACGTTGTTACCTGCTATGCTCTGTATTTTCCCCAACGGAAAACTGAGAGAAGAAGGGTTTTATGTAGTCATGAGTGAAGCTTTAACTTCTTTTAATTGTGTTATAAAGCAGTAATATTGCAGAGCCAGCATGGCTCCATGAAATATAAAATGACCAAAATAATATTTTTATCTGTTAAGTTGGGGATGAAGGGCAAAAAGCCAGGAAGAACAAACAAGAAGCATTTCCAACCCTTGAGACGGTGTTCACAAAACTACAGCAACTGTCATATTTTGATCAGCATCAGGTGACATCTCAGGTACTTCCCATGTATAAAATTGTAGCCTTTTATATTCTGCCATAGAGAGATCAAATGGGAAGCGAATCTAAGTTTTTAGAAATGTTTTGTATGTACCAAGAATTTTGAGTGCACCGCTTCTTTGAAGGCAACAGAAAAAAATGCTGCATTGGTATTTTAAAATATCTGCTTCAGTAGGTATTTGGTGGTTTGTTTTGGTTTGTTTGGACTTTTTTTATTAATTTTAAAAAGCTTTGAGGGCTGTTATAGGTGTCATGATTTTTTAACTAAAAATTTGAAATCAGTTTTACATTTCAGTTAATGTCATTGTTTAGGGTAAATTAGATACCTATCAGTCGATCTCTTGTGTATGTAAATGTTTGTTACTGCATCTGTGTGCATGAGGGATGGTGAGCTTTTTTCTGTGTGTTTGTGCAACAAACTGACTGTCTCTTTGAAAAACAGATGGATAGTACAGTTTGTTCTTTTCTTGGTATTTAAATTTATAGTTAACATTTACCATTAAAAAACTGTGTTAGTGGCTGACTTGAGAACATAACTTATTTTAAATGACAAGCCTGTTTTTCCTGTTTTATATCAGGACTTGTGTGCAAATGTATCTGCATAGGTTTTCATTACCTCTAGTTACTGTTTTAAAGTATTTTTCAATAACCTCAGGCTAGCCTAAGAAACAAAGTAAAAGAGGTTCATGTTTGATACTTAATTTATAACACATCACTAGAACTGGTGTTTTGAATGAATTCATTGCATGTTTCGTTTTCGGGACATCGTTTGAGTAATTATTTCAATAAAAAAGCACAGTACAGTAGGATGAAAATAGATTTTGTCTCTCCTTTAAACAAAAATTGAATTTTAAAAAGATCCCATAGAGTAAAATTAATTATTGTAGGTATTAATAGCAATTTGACATTTAGCTATAAAGCAGTAGACCAGCATTTTTCTGCTTTGTCTATGTAGCAAATAAAAGTGTTACAACTGACTTGCATGATGATAAAGATATACTCTATACTTAGCATGATTTGTTAGTGCTTTTATCTGCAAAATGCTGTAATTTGCTATTACCAATTAACAAATTCAGGATTTTTGGAGCACTAGTGTATCTGAGAAGTTCTCAGTTATCATACAACTTTTCAACATTTATTTTCACAGATCTCCAGTAATGTTCTCGAACAAATAACTAGTTTTGCCTCAGGAACATCATACCATCTTCCCTTGGCTCACCATATACAACTGATCTTCGATCTCATGGAACCAGCACTGAACATCAACGGACTGATAGACTTTGCAATACAGGTAAGAAGAGTTAATTTTATTAATAGGTACATCAGGACAAAGCTGTGATACATTTTAAAGTAAAATCAGAAAAAAAAAAAAAAACAAAAACAACAACAAAAAAAGAAAACAAACCACAAACCAATTATATTCTCCTGATCTCCTATCATGAGACTTTCTCTGTTTCAGTTTCCTAGCCTCTGAAAAAACTACCCAGATACTTCCGTTTCTGTCCTACTCTCTGACCATTATGGGCAGTGAACAGATCTACTTTATTAATATATATATATATATATATATAATTAAAAAATTGATTATTTTAGCATAAGGTATTTTAGTATGGGCTTCACTGTTTCAGATGCAAGCATCTTGTTACACAGTAAAGCATGCAGGTGCCAGAAATGTTGTGTTTTGCTGAAAATAGTTCTGAGGGACGTGTTTTGTACTTTAACAGTTGATTTTGCTGCCTCTTTCCCTTGTTCTTTAGCAGAAAAGATTTTGTTTTGGCTTGCCATGTAGTATTTCCTTAATTTTTTTTTTTTGACATCTATTTTACATGTTTAAGTTGGAAGTTATTTTCAGCTGGTTGTTTTTGTGTATGTGTTTTTAGCTGCTGAACGAGCTGAGTGTTGTGGAGGCAGAGCTGCTGCTGAAGTCGTCCAGCCTGGCAGGAAGCTACACAACAGGACTGTGTGTTTGCATTGTTGCTGTTCTGCGGCGTTATCATGCCTGCCTCATTCTCAACTCGGAGCAAACCGCACAAGTATTTGAAGGGTATGTGCCAGCTACAATTTCCAAAAATTATTTCTGCTGTTCTCTTTTAAACATAAATGTGTTTAGGTTCAGGTAGTGAGACCAAGCAGTGCATGGCACTGGAAGCTGCTGCAGCAGCACTGGAAGGCTGCAAGCAAGCTCAGGTCTGTGCTTGCTGTAGTGTTGAGCAGATGGCTCAACTCTGCAGCCTGCTCCTGCTGGTAGGACCTGCACCCTTGGTAGCCTAGGAACAGGTCGGAGTTGCGTATCTCAGTTTGCTACCCATTCACCTGATTCTTCTCTGGGCTCCCCTCTCTGGAGGGAGTTCTGTCCTCTCTGGAGCCCATGTAAACTAACAGGTGACACCAAACTTCAGATGACCCCATCAGTTTGTAGATGCAACACTTGTAATTGTGTTGCCCAGGTAATGGGGTTTATTCAATATGTAACAGGATATGATGCGTTTCTAAGGTGTGTTGGAATGACCTCAGAGTGGTTTTTATCTTTGCAGGTTGTGTGGAGTGGTCAAGCATGTTGTTAATCCCTCAGAATGTTCCTCCCCAGAAAGGTGTATTTTAGCTTACCTCTATGACCTGTATGTATCCTGTAGTCACCTGAGAAGCAAGTTTGGAGACCTCTTCAGGTGGGTGGTAACGCGATTTTTCTTACTATTGACTAACCTGTAGGCTGATGCAGACTCCTCTGTTTTCAGTTCAGTTTGCTTTCCATGGAAAATACACCGTTGCCTTTGCTGCTTTACCTTTACGGATGAAATCCTATTGCCTGTGCCAAGTGGCAGCACAGCACGTGGACATGAGCCTGTGAAGTCCTTGCATTTGTGCCAATACCTGCCGTGGAGGAGCTATGGCTGGGAGCCCTCCTCGCTGTGCTGTGGTTAGCAGTGCAGGGAGCACGTGTGGTGCAAGGGCAGTGGGGACCATCGGCATTGGGTCAGCTGCTGAGGCAACCGTGACACAGCTTTGGACCCTCCCCCTGCCTCCACTTTCATAGATTTTAATGGGGCTGATTTGTTTTCCATAATGCTGCAACAGATTGACCAAAATTCTTCCAACATTGGATGGCAAATAACAAAATCAATGAAGTTTTTCTGGGTGGATGCTGTTCCCAGCTATGGTACAAGATCTAACACTTGAGACCAACACTCCTTAGACTATTTTGTGTGTGAAATTTATGTTCTTCTCTAATAGTATTTTTCTATGTTTCCACCACCACCACCAAAGAAAGCAAATTAACGTATGGGTATTGCTAGCCTTTATTATTTCTTGGTCTTTTGTCATAATTTTCAATGCCAAAACATGACCTTTTTGTATCTTTTCTCTATTGACTGACCTCATCCTTCAAAAAGTTGTCAATTGTGTCACATTATTTCTAGATACGGGGGGGTAATTTAGATAAGTTTTTACGTTTTTCTGTAACTAATTCTGCTTACCACTGCTGCAGTTCATTGTGTCATAACAAATGAGGAGGGAGAGCAGTGTTACGAAGCACCATTATGGCTCACTGGAAAGGCCTGTGGTGTCCTGGGAAGTTACTGCGCAAAAGGAATGCGTGTGTGTTCCTTTATCCAGCCACTCACCATGGCAGTAGATGTCATAGAAGCTTCTTATAAAAACGAGATTGTGTACAGAATGGTAATCAAACTAGAACTTCCTGATCCCACGTGGTATGTTCAATAATATTTGTGCAAAATACTTTTTTGGGGGCAACTCTCTCTTTTTTGGTCCTCAGTAGTGCCTGTTCTAAGGTGAAGCAAACAATATACAGCAATGTTCAGCCTTCAAATTCCAATCTGCTGTGGGACCCAGAATTCATGCTAGATTTTATTGAGAATCCTTCAGCTCACAGCATTAACTACTCAATGCTGGGCAAGATCCTGAGCGATAATGCAGCCAACCGCTACAGCTTTGTCTGCAATGCACTAATGAATGTGTGTATGGGGCATCAAGATGCAGGAAGGTAAGGCAAACCCTTCTGGAATTGGAACTGTACGGATTTTTACATGGTACAGGGGAGGTTTCCTTTCACCTGTTTGCTTTGTGTCTTTGTTGCAATTGTTTTCATTCATTACTCTTTGTGATTGCTGAAAGATTATTTTGTCAGTTTCCCTTGACTTTCATTCATTAAATCAATCTGCATAGTTTAACAAAAGGGATTAACGAGTAGGAAGTACTCACTGTAGGACAAGCAGTAAGCTTTTTGTATCAGTAGGTGTGCTGCTTCAGGTAGGACGGCCCAGCACAATGCTTACCCATTAGATGCCTGTAAATGAAGGACGGTTCTGCACTACGTTGCTTCCTTCTTCTGATGCAATTGATGTTTAAATCATTAAATGTTGTGGGTCATAAAAAAAAATCATAAAAAATTGTGGGCAGTATGTAACATTTCAAAAAAATCTTATTTAAAAAGTATTAACTTTTATTAAATAGAAGCTACTAGGGTTATAACAACTGTCAGTTATATCTTAAGAGTAGTTTAGACCTCATGGTGCATGGTTCCATCAGCTCTCCAACGATTCAAGTTTAGGACGAGATCAGCACTTAGCAGGTTTTCCTGCTTTGTCTTGCTGTGGCTGTCTTCTGACACCAGCAGGTGCTGACTTCTGTCACCATGCAGTGCAGCTTCAGTCTGATCCTGTGTGTCGCTTCTTGGATCTTACGGCTGTTAGATGATCTCAAGGTACTGACAAGAAGTACACTGAAGAGCCTGTGCAGTAAAATTACTAACATCATGGTTGAGGTTTACACTGGTGGTATGTTTTCTTTCATAGTTCATACATTCTTTCCTCAATTGCTTCCTCCTTCCTCTGTATATAGACCATCTTCTTGTGCAAAGGCGGCATTACGGTGTTGAAACTTTTTGCCCTAGTTTCTTGTTCTGCAGTCCCTGATGCAGGTTGAAGTGGGCACCAATTTTGGATCTAGCATTTATCCCTGCCTCCAGCACTTTTATTCCTCTTAAACAATGAAAATCACCAGAATTTGCTGTTCTGTTCTAATTATGTTCCAATTTTTAGTAAGAAATTCTTAGCCTTGATAGTTAGGCCTAGGTGCAGCAGTAGCTGACCATCTTTGTTAAGGTTACTGGCGGATCACAAAACTGGAGGAAATGGGGATTATGATTATTATTTTTTTTTATTTTCCTGATTGGCTTCTGCCCAGAGCATGTGCTGTTCCTGTACCCTTCTCCCTGTCCCCAGTCTGAAGCCATCTAGGAAATGCGGGGCATCGTTGGAGAGCAGAGCAGCCAGGAAGCAGCGATTCTGTAGACCAGGAACATCCAAATGTGGCTGAACGAGTTTCGCTGTGGCATAGGGAAAAAATAACTTGCACTGGGATGAGTCAGCTCTGCTCTGTTTTTTGAAATGTTACCCAGCTCTGAGTCACACACTGAATCAGACATTGCACAGTATGCAGTCGGTCAAATGAAATCCATTCATGCCATCTGATTTTGTGTCTCTCTCCTTCCTAAGCAGCAGCACTGGCCATCACGGTGCTGGGGCCATGCACCACGCACACCGCTGCCCCGTGGCACGTGAGCGAGGGCAGAGCTGCTGTCTGCAGGGCAGCGCTGAGGACCCTTACAGGGAGGGAGGGCATCCATCTGCACGGGGGGCTTTGGCTCTCTGTCCCTCTTTGTGGGCAGCTAGCACAGGCAGGGGAGCAAGTACCAGGGCAAGGTGTACAGAGTGGAGCTTACAGAAAATAGAGGCCCCATGCTGCTGTGTGTGAATGCAAGCTGTGGGTACAGGTTGCACGTTGTTCGTAGGTGCGGCAGTTGTGCACAGCCACACCGCACTGGGTTACGTGTGCCAGGAGCTTAATCACCTTTGGACATTACCCTCCCCTTGAGTAAGGAAACACCAGTTCTTCTGTCAAACACCGATTTCCTTTGACCTAAATATTAATTGTATTCAAAATATCTTGCTTCTGTATTTGTTTTTCTCTTGTAGGATTAATGACATAGCAAACCTTTGTGCGGAGCTGACGGCATGCTGCACGGTGCTCAGCTCAGAGTGGCTGGGGGTTGTAAAAGCTCTTTGCTGCTCTTCAAATCACGTGTGGGGTTTCAATGATCTGCTCTGCAGCGTCGATGTAAGTCCACGCTGTCTTCTAAAGTACCTGTTAAACTTATTTACCTCAGGTGCACTTAGAGGTATAGTAAGGTCTCCATTCAGTGCATAATGCTGGGCACAAAGTTAGTCCTATGTCCATTGGTTTTCAAGGCATTTCATTAGATTCCTGATTGATTTATATTCTTTCCTACATCTTCAGCATGAATGTAAAATTTGGGCAGTGCTTAGAGATTTCTCTTTGTCAGCATTTTTTCTTACTTTATTATGGAATGTTATGGAATATTGGAGGTACTCTAGGAAAGGAGCAGATGTCAGCATACTTTCTCTAAAGCGCTGATGGACGTGTAGAACTATATATTTTAAAGAACTATATGTTTTAAAGACCCTGTGTTTGGTGTTGGTTCTTAAATTGTAGAGTTTGTGGTACATTTTGCTGTTCTTTTCTCACCTGATATAAGTTACCATAGCCTTGTTAAGTCAGCAGGATTATGGTGACTAACGTTATTCAATATCTGATCCAATATATTGCTCTGTAGTTTAGCAACAGATTGCAGCTGCGTACATCGGGGACATATTCTTGTCCTTAAGCTAAGGAATGAGTGTTGGTGTTACCAATTTTTATAGAATGATAAAATTTTCCAAGGTTTTTATAAGATGAGTGGGTTTTATTTTGGAATTAATTTGTGCTATTTGAAATAGGTCTGTGCTATCATTAATTGCCATTTAAAGTTTGGTAATGCACTAAAATGTGGAGACATGCTTATGTGTATACATTTTACTGTTTATTCTAATAACTAATTCTTTAATAATCATGGCAGCGAGGTGTGCACTGCCATGTGGAGCATTGCAATGTTTTTCTTTCCAGGTGAGTGACCTGTCATTCCACGATTCCCTGGCCACTTTCATTGCTATACTGATTGCCCGGCAGTGCTTTTCTCTGGAGGATGTAGTTCAGCACGTTGCACTGCCTTCTCTTCTTGCAGCTGGTAAGAATGTATCAAGAGAAAAACTTGGAATGAAAAACTTAAGACATTTTAGTGAGCTTCCAATGATTGAATAAGTAGTGAAACACTACCTGTTGTACACTACAGCATGTTTGTCCCTGCAGTTCGCAAAAGGAGTGATTTCAGGTTAGATCAGAGCCCACAGTTGACAAGTGCTGTCAGAGTTGTTGACAATGTTCTGCCCTCTTCTGTTTCGCAGTATCACCAAATGTCTGCCAGATCTGCTTGGGTTGTGCTATGAAACATTTTGGAAGCTCACCCATTCTATGTATCCTCTGTAGCCCACAGCGTGCATTTCTCTCTCATTTCCTTTTGGCATTAGCTTTCTCTCTGGCACCATCTTTGCATCTACCCTGGAGTATGGTGGCTATGGTCCCCTTTGTTGGCCACATCACATTTCTTTTCATTTTCTGCCTGGATTTGTTTTTCTTATTTCTTCATTGGCTATCAAAAGCCAGTTTAGCCATGTATTCTTTTCTGCCATTAATTAGGTCTCTTGCTTAACAAAAATCATACTATTCTTTCCTGTGTTTTTTTTTTTTTTTAGTTTGTGTTGTTTTTTTTTAATGACTGAAGGCCATACATGCTGATTCCTGTTGATGAAATTATTGTATTTACATTTAAAATGGGGCTGTGAATTAGAACCTTTCCAGGCCTGCCAGCGTGACTTGTGAGGTCCTGGGTAGATGCCCAATGTCCATGTCCCATATTCCATAGCCTGCGGGGATCCAGATGCTGAGCCTGGGGCCAGGATGACCTGTCGGCTTCTCCTGCACCTCTTCAGGACACCCCAGGTCTGCCTCTTTCCACAGGAAACAGGTAAGCTGCCTGCTGCATGGTCCTTTCATTTCAGAGAGTGAATTCGGATGTTTTTGGGTGGCTTCAGATTTCATGCATGAAAATATCCATGGTGCAATTAGAAATTACAGGCTCCTTAAAATCACGGATTTTTCACTAGTTAAAAGATGATGTATACTGTTCTTATTTGTTTGAAAAATGTCCTGTGTGCCCGTGCTGCATGTGGGTCATCCTGCAGTGATACAGAAACTGATAGGGATACACATAATGCAGTTTGGTGCAGTGTGTAAACTGAAGTTATATGTGATTTTAAGTAAGGCACAGTAAAACATCTAGTCCAACAGAAGAAACATGAGGAAAACCATTCTCAAAATCCATTAATGTATCTTTCCTTTTGGATTTTTTTTTTAATAATTTTTTAAAGTTTGAATATTCTGTGGTCTGACTTGGGTGGTTTTGCCACAAACCAAAAGAGGAAGGAACAGGGCAAGGAACAAGCACCTGACAGTTAAAATGAAATAACCATTGAAATAACGTGTGTTTTGACTTTTAAGCATTTCAGCAAACTTGATGACAAGACTATTTCTATGGCAAAAATAAAGTGAAATCGATTATTTTAAACTCTTAAGTGACGTCAAGTTTTTCCGTCTAAAAGCAATAGTAGCTTCTTTTTCAAAATTCTTTATTCAGCAGAAATGAATGAACCTCACTTAACAAATTTGAACAAAGTAAAGGCTGTGAATACTGCCTGAGTAACGGAAATACATTACATGGCTCCAGGCTTCCCTAGAAATAGAAACTAATTTAAATGGAAAGGGAGAGTCATGTTAGAACTCCAGCAGGTAGTACAAATCAAACGCGATGTGACTGTGTTGCAGACTTCTGTTGTGTATGGCTCAGCTGAGCATTTCAGAAAGGTGGTAGAGTTGTCTTTCCTTTCTCCCTCCCTATCTTTCAGTCTGTGTATCTTCTCCTTGAAGTCAGAAAAATCATTCACTGATGGCTTTTGCAGTCTGCTTCTAAGCTGTAAGATTAGGCTTAACTGTGCAGCAGGCATTTATATTAATTAACTTTGCCTCATTTGTTATGAAGACTATGTAAAGGAAGTCATTTCCTACATCTGTGAAGTCAAAACCAAAATAGACTTCGGCATCTCATTGTGGCTAAATTCACTGTTTATATAGAAACAGTGAAATGACAGGCTCCTTCTTCCATTTAAGTAATTATAACTTATTTTAATATTTGATATTAATACATCACAGCAATGTGGCATGGGTTAACCCTGGTGGGCAGCTGAACCCCACTCAACTGCTCACTCAGTACACCCTAGGGGAGTAGAGAATTGGAAAGGCAGAAGTGAGAAAACTCGTGGGTTGAGATTAAGACAGTTTAATACATAAAACCAAAGCTGCACATGCAAGCAGAATATTCACTACTTCCCATTGGTAGGCAGATGTTCAGCCATTTCCAAGAAAGCAGGGCTCAACATGCGTAATGTTTTTTTCGGAAGACAAATGCCATCACTCTGAACATGCCCTCAGTGCCCTGGCTGCCCACCCCTCACCAACTTCTTGTGCGTCCTCAGTCTCCTCGCTGGCGGGGCAGTGTGACAAACAGAAAGTCCTTGACTTTGTAAGGACTGCTCAGCAGCAACAAAAACATCACTGTTATCAGCACCGTTTTAATTTCAAATCCAAAACATAACACCGTGCAAGCTACTACGAAGAAAACTGACTCTATCCCAGCCAAAACCAGAACACCATGTATCCCAGTTGATTTTAATGACTTACCTGTTGGTCGTCAGCTTCAGTTAGGAGATTCGATTCTTCATTCAGTTATCATGCTTCTATAGCTGTTTTGGATGAAAAGGATTTTGTACAAAGGAAATTTTAGATGGTAAAGCATAACCATTTTCCACAAGATTTGCTCTTCTTTCCATAGGGAAATTATTTCCTGGAATTCGTTCCTCTTGTGATCGTCACCTCTTGGCTGCTGCTCACAACAGTATAGAAGTGGGAGCTGTGTTTGCAGTCTTAAAAGCAATTTTGATGCTTGGTAAGATTATGCAGAGTCATGCGTAATGTTTTTGCTCTAGGGCTTGGGTTAAAGCTGTACAGTGCTACTTCACATATACTGGGAAAGAAAAGCGCCGGTGACAGAAGAAAAATGTAGATGCTGTCTGTGCTTCTGTAGCATGTAAGTAGTGTTTCCCCCACAGGTCAAGAGACAGCATTTTTCTCTGGTGAGTCAGCCCCAGCTGATGAACCCTTAAGCAGATGTGGCTTTTTTACATTTTGACCTCCCCTGCCACCGAGTCCCAGTACACTTCAAATTCAGGCAAGTCACGCTGAAGTATCACTTGTATCACACTCAGATCACTTTTCCCACCTTTTTCTGTGCTTTCCACAAATTGTGTCCGTCAGTCATTGAGAAACTTAAGAAGAATCACTGCTAAGCAACTCTCCATGAACAAGGAGTGTAATATTTATTCAAACAAATAACTATCTCAGAGTTTTGATTTGGCTTAAGTTCAGGTAAAGCTCTGGGGAGCTATGGTGATGTGTATTTCTGGAGCTAAGTAAATGTCCAGTTAAACAAACAAGATCTCCCAGATGTGCATATACCAAGAGAGGTACACTTCCAGCTGGAGTACTAATGGTATGTTCTCTGTTGGCCAGTGTCTCAGAACTCTCAGAAACCTCATAGTCCTTAACGACATGACTATATTGGGAAAGAAGTTAAGGAAACAGCTAGCAGGGATGGACTGATGGTGAAAGTGAGCTTAGAATACGTTTATGGCTATTATCTGTATTCTCTTGCTCTTCAGAGTGCTGAGATCTGCTATTTTTCTTCACTAATACTGTGCAGTGTGAACACTTGCTGTTTCATCCCTACACAGGGACATGGTATGAATAGGGTCTTGGTGCAGGGTGTAAGAAGGAAGATCTGGACACACAGCTGATTTGTGACTTCACTGCAACTCACATGTCAGTCAGTTTACACTGTCAGTCTCCTTATTTTAATATTTTGCTGGTAGTTGTTGTTGATTTTAGGAAGATACCCTAGCATAACATATAACCAGAGGCCATGGTGTGGAAGTGTATGTTTAAAAGAGTAAATATTTAATGTGGCACTGAAACAAATCATTTCGCCTTGTCATGCCGTGTTAGTTGATGTTCATAGTAAAATGAGAGGTTTTCTGGGGGATAACTATCATATATGGTCAAACAGGTATGATCCACAGGAGTCTGTGCTGACTTAACAATTTGGCTAACAATTAGCCTGTTTCACCTGCATGCTCCTGGAAGGCCTCGCAGGCCCTAGGGTGTTGTTATGTGCAGTAGTCTGGGCTATTTTCTCCACTTCTACACACTGTAGTTGCATCTACTTTCTTGTCCACAGTTGCAAAGCCTTAAACATCAGTTCTTTAACATAAACTGTTACAGGTCTGATTTTTTGTGTCAAGTCCTAACTGCTTTTCCTTGCTCCATTGGTCACCCCTGCTTGTTTCAGGCAGATGATGGCGCAGAGCTGAGCTGACGCCTTGCGGGGAGGATCAGCTCTCCCATGTTTCCAGGGCTCCCTCACCGTGTGCTGCCCTTTCCCATTCCCATGAAGGTCCATCCTTCTGGTGGAGAAGTTCATAGTAAGATGGACTGAGGGTACCATCAGTCGGGACTTGTCTCTTGATCTGTGGAGTGTTAATAAATCAAAGTAAGAGAGAAGACTTGGGAAAATCAGACATCTGAGAACAATGAGTAACCCAACACTTCCTTATCCGCCAAAGCAAGTCCGTGCGTTCACAGGTGCTCCCCTTTCCTGTGGAGCACAGTGGTTTAAGTTGTGTTTGATCTGTATGAAACTTTTTCTGCTTCTGAAATATCATCAAAAAGATACTGTGCAAAATGAAGCAAGCGGACAATACTTTGGCCGTAGTGATTTTCAGATCACTGAACTTACTGCTGCCTTTTTATTTTTTTTGAAAGCAAACGCTTCACTCCTGTTTTATTCCTCAGCTAGCCTGTGCCTGTGCAGATATCCCTGTCTAGAGGCACGGGGCCTTGGGTGAAGTTCACTCTGTACTTCTGTGCTTCCGCTCTGCAGGTGATGCTGAGATTGGCAGCAACAGTGTCAACTCCTTGAAGAACGAGGACTTCACTATGAGAGGCTTATTAGAAGACCTCAATGAGGATGAAATGTGGAGTTCCTCTCACACACTGAAATCCTGTGGAAAAGCTGTTTCCATAGAAACTGCTAGTTTAAGCGAGTATGCTAGATACGTGCTAAGGACTATTTGCCAGCAGGTAATTTGTAAAAACTACTCTTCTGTCTTCATTTAGAGAAACAATGGTATTTTATTTGAAAAGGATAATGTATTTTGGTATAAAATGAATGCTGAAATATTTAAATATTTGAGTTCTCCTTGGGTTTCCTGTTTTGGAGCAGAGACATTTAATAGACTGAGTAGTATGTTAGTGGGGGAAAAATGGCTTAAGTTAGTTGTTAGCATCTCCCTATGCTCCATCAGATCTGAGGTATTTTTCCTACCTGACTCTCAAGCACTTTGAGAAGACAGTAGGACCACTCCATCAGCTATCTGTTCAAAGTGCTTTTACAGTAGTCTTTGTTTTATTGCAAAGTTGCTTTCAAACTATATAAGTTCTTCAAAGCTTGGTAGAAATTAATTTTTGAAAACAGTTAACAGTCATACTTTCAGGTGGTACTGAATGACAGATGACATTTCTAATCTCAGATAAACAATATTTCCCTTTAAGTTTTGCATGTAGAAAATCACTTTTCTGCTTAGCTTAACAAAAGTTAATATTTGAACATTGAAACTATTTTCTGAATCCGTTATCTGGTTACTTACAGGAATGGGTTGGAGAACACTGTTTAAAAGAACCTGAGAGGCTGTGCACAGACAAAGATCTTATTTTGGATCCTGTTCTTTCAAACAAACAAGCACAGAAACTTCTTCAACTTATCTGCTATCCTCATGGTATTAAAGAATGCACTGAGGGGGACAACCCTCAGAGGCAGCACATCAAACGCATACTTCAGGTAATGCAGTGGAGAAAAAGAAGGTGCAAAAACCACCTGTGAGGTACTAACTTGTAACCTGTCATTCAGCAGCAGCACAAAGTGATGTTGATTTGCAGTTCCTGGTGCAATCAAGCATTAGATTCTTCTTTAAACATGATATGTGCTCAGGATCTCTAGTCTTTGCTGTAAACATCCTACAGAATTCTGGTGCCTCTACTTCTGATTTCACAGTTTTGGAGGAAACAAGTGTGCTGCAGGCTCATTGTTACTGTTTATCATTGTCAGCCATTAGGGAGCTGCTGAAAAGGGAGCTGCTTTGGGGGATGTTTAGGTGGAGATGCATACTGTCTCAGTAGGGCTCTGTGACAGCAGTGGCTTGAAAGACACTCCTGCTCTGTGGAAAAGGCTCAAATGCAATCCATGTCGTCCTAAATTGATCACTTCTTCAAATTCAGCTACTATAGGACTATTTCATTCCTCAAACTTACAAAATGGATTTTCTGTGGAATCTCAACTTTGTCGAGTCAGCAATAGCCAGACCAGGACAAAAATTGGTTGGTGTTCTGCAAAACAATCACTTTAGCTGCTGGGTTTACTTTAATCGTGTCTAGATGGCCTTGTACTAAATACAAACATGTCTATTTGGATGTCAATGCCATGGTTAAATATAATGATTAAAGAAAAAACTATTTACAATTTTTGTATTTGTATTTAACTAAACTCATATTTTGCAGAGAGCAGGAATTTTATTCAGAAAAGTTGCACAGTTATTGAGTAATGTTGGACCATTAACGTAGTTTCTTGAATGGGTCTGATATTCTGGAATGTCATTAGATAATTAAGAGTAGTGATTGTGATTATCTGCTTATAAGAAGGCTTTTGCATATAATACATTCAATTGTGAGATATTTTTTCCCCTCAGACCTTTGAAGTGTTGACACCTGTATTTATAATGTTAATTCTTTCACAGAATTTAGACCAGTGGACTCTCCGTCAGTCTTGGTTGGAGCTGCAACTAATGATCAAGCAGTGCATGAAGGAGTCTGTGAGTATTCGTTTTCAAACTTACTTTTTTGCATTAAATGTTTAGATAAGAATGTTATATTTTAACGTAGTCCATGAGCAAACATACCATGAATGTGCTAGTTTGCTTATGTTTTACTGTAGGGTTCTGGGTCTGTGGCTGAAATGAACAGCTTGTTGGATAATATTGCAAAGGCGACAATAGAGGTGTTTCAGCAATCCGCTGATCTAAACAATAACTCTTCTAACTCTGGTATAGGCCTCTTCAATCCAAACTCTGTTGGAAATGCTGACACAAGTAATACAAGACAGAATGGTAAAAAGACATTCCTAAGGTATTTTCTGTAGCACCTTTTTAATTATTTTAGCCAACGTGATGCTTAATTGTGCATAGATTGCCTAGATTTTTTGCACTTGAAGCAGGAATGTACAGAAATTAGTTACCTGAAGGTTACTTCTATTTACTTTTGTTTAACAATAAATATAGTTGCTAATCTTGAATTTTTGGAAACCAGAAATTATGGTTGTTCAGTCCACACTAGTTACTCCAGACATGTTGTGCCAACTGCTTTATTAAAGCAGTTCAGTTTTTTAACAGCTAGTACTGGTTGCAAAACTACATGGATATTTTGGCTGAAATACATTTGCTCTGTTTCTAGTTCTTCTGAGCGGCGAGGAGTATGGCTGGTGGCTCCCTTGATTGCAAAACTGCCTACCTCAGTCCAAGGTAGGGTCTTGAAAGCTGCGGGAGAGGAGCTGGAGAAAGGACAACATTTGGGGTCATCTTCTAAGAAGGAAAGAGATAGACAGAAGCAAAAGAGGTATGACCTTGGGAGATCTCTGTAAACAGAGCTGGAGGGTATTTTTGAAGGAGGGGTATACTGGGCACTGGGGTTTTGCTTCACAAGACCTCATTGGCTAACTTCTTTGAAGCAGTAAGTTATCAAACCGAGACAGGTTTCAGGTTTCATTTGGTCTGAAAAATGCCATTGGTTTCAGAAGACAAAATGTGAAAGCTTTGTAACACATCTTTCAGTGGCTATTCTGCAGCTTGCTGATGGATAATGTTGGAAATTAAAAAGGACAATCAGAGGGCTTGTTGTGTCTTCCCTTCTATGGCGGTAGGCCACTTCCTTGCCAGTAATTTACCATAACTGTCCTAAGGTGTCACTTAATTCCTGTGGGGAGCAGTGGAGCTTGAAGTTCATCTCTAACTTTCCAAACCAATGAGAATTTTAATGATTTAATAGTTATTGATTTTTCATTTAGTAAAATATCCTTGTACAGTGTTTATTATTTGTTTTTACTTTGTTCTAGTTATGATGTAAATTACGTTAAACACTCTACACAACAAAGCCTCTTAGCTTCAAATACTGACCATCTTTCTTCTTGGAAAGCTCTTCCAAAGTGCGCTTGTTAGAGAAAGTAAATCACTTCTTAAAGGCTCATGTTTTTTGACTGCTACATATGATACCACTATAAGTTTATTGTTCTTGTGTTATTAGTGAGCATTGTTATTCATCCTTGATGTTTTCCATGCTGTATATTTTCCCTGAATGAGGGACCAATAATTGGGCATTACCACTTTATAGTACTCTTTTAAATCTGTGTTGTGTGTATTGGTTTTTGACTTATGGTTGTCATTAAGTTCCGCAGAACCTTCTAAATCTGCTATTTTTCATCCTCTTCCAACTAGCTTATTTTACCTGTGGGATTAAAAGATTTATTATTATTTTTCTTTCCCTGATAATTGCCACATGCCTGTTACTCTGTGTCACGTTGGACCCTCCTAGTTCATCTGTGTCCTTTCTTTAAGAAGCTTCTCATGTAAGAAATATATCAGTCTAGAGAGGTTTGCCATGTTCAGTTTTTGAATTCAATCCTTCCTTGTCCCCTTCCTCGTCCTTCTGCTTCATTTGTAGTACCTGCCTGCTCCACTGATACACAAAAATGACATCTTTCTTTACTGATCTCTTTGCCAGGTATTTCTGGGTATTTCAGCGCTCTTCTGTTATTCACTCGCTCTCTTGCAATCTGCCAGTTTTTTTGCATCAGTAAAATGGAACATGGAACCTCTCTCTGCCTTCTTTTTGTATGGGAAAGATCATGCCTAGAAAACCTAAAACAAGAATCCTTTCAAACCACAATAAAATCCTGTAGAAACTATTGAGCCCTTCTTCCATGACAGGTCTCATGCACAGAAGTAAAAGCATTTACAACATTATTATAGTTGCAACAATAAATGACTTCACTGGGGGCTTTTGAAACCTTTCGATCTCAATCAAAAACAAACTTTACTACTCTGTTAGTGACAAAATCTTACACAGCATATCTATTGTATCTTTTTTCAAACTCCACTTTGTGTAGCAAGGATAACAATTGTGATAATAGTTATCTTGCAAGTTGTAAATTTTTCCTATGGAAACAAATCAGTAAATGAACACGTGTTCCTGTCATGCTGTTCCTAAAATACGAAAACAAACAAACAAACAAAAAACCTGTTTAACATGACTTCCATAAGTGCAGACTTTCTAATTTGCTTGTTTTACAGAACCTAGAGATTTTGCCTTTCCTTTATACTAGTTGTCACATAAATTGCTGAAGTCAAGATAAATGCCAAATGAAAATAACTGCTGACATGAAAACTTAAAATAAATGTGTGTGTGTGTATGCATGGATATGTCTATTGTGTTCAAGGATGCATGTAATTTTCTAGGAGCTTACATACCTAAAACTGTAAAAACCATTGCATGAACTGTTACTCAAATATCTGTGCTGACATTTTTGACTTCTCTCTACTTTACATGTTGTAGTTCCAGATTTGTCTGTTTCTTTCAGTTTGTCTAAATTTTACGTTCATAATGGATGCCCATTACTATATGTATGTATGTGTGTATTCTGAAAGCCCTTACAAAGTTTCCTAAAAAGCTGCATCTAAAGCTGCATCTCAATTTACATACACTAAACCCATGTTAAAATTTAAGTGGAATTTAGGTGGCTTACATTCTAATCAGTGCTTGTAGGGGAACCTTGGGATTCACTTCAGATCACTAACATGGATTAGAAACTTCAGCTGCCTAGTCTCCCCTGCAATTATATCCCTGTTTAATGAAAGTAGTCTTCAAATAACATGTTCTGTTTCTGAGTCAGGCCTTCAAGTGTCCATGCAATTCTTGGTCATTCAATGCCTTGAGCTGGGTGGGTTCTCAGTAGTGGCACGTATAATGTGTGCATTTATACTGGCTGGTGCTCTTCCTATTTATGTGCATGTTCTTTTAATTTGTCATGTGAGGCTTTAATTTACTAAAACAGAAACAGACATAGATGCAGGCAATGCCACTTCCAGAGGGAAAAAATAGACAAAACAAGGAAGGTGGTGAAGATTGGGGGGGGTATTAAAATAATGTTACTAATTGACTTCTGTGTTTGCTTCTCTTAAAGCATGTCCCTTTTGAGTCAGCAACCTTTCCTTTCTTTGGTACTTACTTGCCTTAAGGGACAGGATGAGCAACGGGAAGGGCTCCTAACATCACTGCAGAATCAAGTTAATCAGGTAAAACAAGCACATAACCATAAGCACCCTTCACTGGATGTTTGTGTCATCAGTTTTATGTTTATAGGACAGTTTCAATCCAGGAAAATTATAGTGCATGGCCTACTGAAAGGAACAGTCCAAGGAAGAAAGAATGGGGAAGTGTTTTATCAATTTATGAGAGTAAATTATTATTTTTTTTTAATTGTTACAGAAAAATATATTGAACTGGAGTCTGGTTTCAGTTCTTTCCAGGAAACACAGCAACAGTTGCTTGTCCTGAGAGGAGGAGTCTTCTCAATCTCTAGCTTGATCATAAAAAAGTTTTTATAAATTTGAAACTTTACAACTTTGGGAAAACCTTTCATCTTCTCCAGTTAGTACAGTTATGTTGTGAGGTTTTTTGTTTGTTTATTTGTTTTGCTCTTGTTTGTTTGCTTGTTTTAATACTAGTAAGTCCCAAACTGGCCTATTGCCCAGAGAAACTATCCCTACAACTTTTCCTTCACTTATGCTCATTCACAACCTCTGATTCTCCTGTAGCCTCCTTGTTCCCATCTGGTTGATGCTGTAGCCTACATGAATATTACAGGCTCCTAGAGACTGTCCTCTAAATGAACATATGCAGTGCCCAGCATAGTGGGAGTATGTTTCCTTTTTTCTGTCTCTAGTTTCTCTCACTGTGGCAGTGAAAATTGATACTTGTAGGGGTGTTATTTGCTCATACTGCCTCTCACTGCAGGTCCAGGCTCAGACTTTGGTCCACATCCTAGTTAAATTCATTCCTTTGATCTTTTTTTTCCCTGGTATTACTGCCACTTGGATTCTTCTTCAGAGGTATGGTTTCTCCTCTGAAATGCAGCTGGCCCAGGTTCCATAAGGCTTTGGTCATTTCTCATCCAGAGCACCCAACACGATTCTCTTGGGAAGCTGCATCCAGTACAAGAGATCCATTTATATATATGTGGTGAGCAGTTAAATAGGATGTTTGAAACTCTATTTTTAATAAAGGTATAATGAATCTCCTTATTTTTGTTTTGCTACAACAGGAAGACCTAGTCACATTATTAACAGCAGAGTATCAACCCTTTATAAATTCAGTTTTTACCCTCCTTTATTTTATTTAATCTGTTCTGAGCTTTGAACAGGCATGACGTTAAAATGTTAATAATCTTTTATGTCTCCTTAAGAGGTAATGGTCACACATACTTAAACTTGAATGGGAGAAAATTCCTCTACAGGGAGAAAACAACCTTATTCAAATGGTTTCTTTTAGATCCTTAGTAACTGGAGGGAAGAACGGTACCAGGATGATGTTAAAGCTAGACAAATGATGCATGAAGCCTTACAACTTCGTCTTAATTTGGTAAGAAAAACTTACGTGCTTTTCTGTTGGTATAAAGAGATGTAGCAGCTACTTGAAGTACATGGTAAGGTGCAAGAACTACTGTGTCTGGGCAGTGCGGGGGCCAGGGCTCCCGCAGGAAATCCCAGCCCTGGGCACCTGGCACCTCCACCAGGACCGGGACAGGCTGAGGCCATACCGGGCTGTCAGCCTGTTGGTGGGGTGTCAGGATCAGGCCTGGTGAGGAGAGAGGCATGGTCAGACACAACCCTGGGCTGGGATTTCTAGGCAGGGCTATGGGCACGAGCTGAGGCTCCTGACAAGCTCCTGGCATGGGGCATGGGGGCAGCAAAGGCCATTAGTGTTCCCTGTGCCTCAGCGTGGCATCACAGGGGGGTCTCTGCTTTTCCCATCTCTCTTGTTTCAGCTGATGCTTCCTGGCCATAGTGTTTGGGCATTCTTCATATAAAATGAGTAGGAAGGACAGCCTATGCCCAATTCACACCTTGTTTTTGTGCTGCTTTCATCCTTTCAGTGGCACTGGAATGTCAGATATTGTATCACCTTTTTGTAGACACTGAAGGTTGTTGTCTACTGATGGGCTGGTTTATCGTCTTGTGACAAGCAAGGCTTTTATGGAATTAGGCAGCATACTTGAGATTTTTGGATGTCTTGGGAAATGTAATATTTGGCTGTTTAATTTACATGTGCAATTTCAGTTGCCTCTACTTGGATATTAATCAATTTAGAAAGTTTCCATCGAGTCCTTCAATGTCCCACATCTCCTGAAAATTCTGTACTAGATGTCAGGGTCACTGCAGCTTGTTTAGCACAGTGACGTAGGTGTATAGAGATGATGTGTAAGGCCAAGTGAGGGAGCTCCAAGGTAGAAGTAATACTGCAGCACTGTTCTTCTCCCAGCTCTTTGGAAACTGCTCAGGTGCAACCGGAGGGGGAAACCAGGTGCTGCCACTGGTTCAGGGCAGGGGGAATTGAGCCAATGCTTGGTATGGGTAATAAGTGGTTTATTACTAAAGCAGTAAGATTTTATCCTTTTGTAAACAATAAACTACATATGTAGTCCAAGGAGTAATCTGAGACATAAACTCAACAAGGTGTAGGAGCTAAAAGCAGGTACTGAGATTTGAAACAGTCTCTGTGTTTCTTGAGCAAGGTACAATGTAGAAATAAGCTTTAAGCATTGGGAAGAATTGTGAAGTGAAACGACTACAGGCATAAAGAGTGAAGGATTTAGTGTGATTATAAACATGAAAAAAATATTTTTGGAAAGTTGTAAAATGGGAAACAGGCAAGATGATTCAAAGCAGATACTGCGTGCAGAGGTAATACACAAACCAGCAAAGCTGATAGTAGCATTGTGGTAGAGCAGGAGGACCCTGGGCTGCAGCGCACCAGTGAGGACAGAGCAGTGTTCGTTTGCTGTTAGCTCCCTTAGGCATCCTGTGGTGTAATAGGGAGATATTTTCTGCTTTACAGAGTTGTCTGAAGGCTTGAGCTGTGCTTGCTTTAGCTAGAAGTGTTGTATCTTTGAAATGTGGGGTTTGGGCTCTATTCTGACTGGTCTGGAAATCAGGGTCATAACCTGAGCAGGTATCTTGTGTTGATGCAGGTTAATCCTTTGCAGGAACAGTTCTGATGAAATGGCTCCTTCTCAAAGAAAAGGCATATTTTACAGTATCATAAAATACTGGTAGGAATTGTGAAAAATTGTTTGAGGGGTCAAATACAGCATGTGGCAATTTTTATTTTCAGTAAATGCTATCTTGTTCTTCAGGTCCTTTTCTCTATGCAGTGGATTTTATTGTCTAATTTTTGTATGTGGGGAAAGCAATAACCAAAAGGTTTTACTTCAGTACTTTTTCAGTTCTGAGAATCTTTTCATACACTTCTAAATTTGTTGTGTCAAATATGGAAGTGAAGATAGGAAACTGAAGGAGCAGTGCAGTACTATTTTGCTTTTCTCTAGTTCCTTCATAGGAGAAGCTTTTTTTCTGAAAGCATGGGGTGGGGAGAAAAAGTTATTTAAGCTCAGTACACCAGAGTGGCAGTCAGCACACATGGGACTGGATGGCAGTTTTATTCATAAGTAACACGTGATGAGGAAGCATGCACCTGTGAGATACATGCAGAGCTCTGCTATCTGCTGTGTTGTTTTGCAGGTAGGTGGCATGTTTGATACAGTGCAGAGGAGTACCCAGTGGACCACAGACTGGGCACTTCTGCTCCTTCAGATAATCACTTCAGGAACTGTTGATATGCAGACCAACAAGTATGTCTGCACTGTTAAAACAAGCTAATCAATGTCCTTTGTGCTTCTAAGTCTAGATTGCATGGATGTTACTGTTATATTTTTCTTATTATTACCATATTACTGCTTGAGTGCAACTTACATGCTCAGTGCTGGTCTCAGCAGGGGGACATCTCTATTTGGAAAGCACTAAAAACACGATTTACACTGCTCCTTAACAAGCATGTTTTCCTAGCAGTTTCCCAAATTGGAGCTGTAGTTCCTAATGACTATTAGCTGTTTGTGCTGTCTGTAGCTCTGAGCTGCGGTGTGTAAGATTTGTGTGTGTGTCTTGACAGTTCACCTGCATGTATACACTGGGGCCTGTGCATGCGAGCTGAGTTGTGTGTGCATGCAGAAAGCACCGAAAAATTCAGCTTGTCTAAAGAGCTGTGTTTGTGCCTTTTGCTGTGAATATCTGTCCCTGGGTCTCTTAGCAATCAGTAATTCCTCGGGTAACACCTGTAATTTTGCTCTCAGTGAATTGTTCACAACTGTGCTTGACATGCTGGGCGTTCTCATCAACGGGACACTTGCCTCCGACTTGTCAAATGCTTCTCAAGGAGGGCCTGAGGAAAACAAAAGGGCTTATATGAATTTAGTGAAAAAGTTAAAAGTAAGTGTTACATCTCATCATTTTCAGCATTTCTTTTGAATCACATTCTCAACTTTTCATCCTGTCATTTCTAGTGTCTGGGAAGGCCTCGGAAAAAGAGGAGAGAATGAAGCAGCACTAGTGGTAATAAGGAGCAAAAGAAGGAAATTAAATAAAATAGGAATGTGAGGGTGGGGAGACAGTCTACTAAGAGTTTCTTCTCATTATATTTAGGGACCGTGAAAGGGACTTAATTACTTTTATTCACGTTTGAGACACTGAATTTGTATTTAAATTGTATTATATAGTTTCTATGTTCTGCTCAAACAAGAGATGAAATAATAACTTACGTTCTTAAAAAAACAACAACAACAAAACACAAGACCAGAAACTAACAACAAAACCACCAACAACAAAAAAACATAACCCACAGCTCTGCAAAACCATTTGTTTAAATTTAGTAAAAGTACAGGGAAATGATTCATTCAGAAACTGGACATTTTCTAATAGTGAAAGCAGTGCAATGCTTCTCTTCCTTTTTTTCCCCCTTTCTGTTTGATTGATTGTTTTATTTATTCTTTAGAAAGAGCTGGGAGACAAGCGGTCAGAAAGCATTGACAAGGTTCGCCAGCTGCTCCCTTTGCCAAAGCAGACATGTGATATAATTACCTGTGAGCCAATGGGATCCTTGATTGACACCAAGGGCAACAAAATTGCAGGATTTGACTCCATTGATAAGAAACAGGCAAGAGTAAATGTTTACTTTCATCTATTTTTTTTCATGATTTTTTGATGCATGGGAAACTCAAGCAAACAGGTACAGCTTGTAGAGTGCAGGCATTTATACACACTATCAAACCAGTATTGTACTTCTGCTGTAGTGTAGCTTTCCAATGCAGTCATTACTAAAGCTTCAGCCTCAGCAATGCAATCTGTGCTAAACAAGTAGGCTTTCCCTGAGCACTGATGTGAAAATTGAGCGATGCTGGGCTTGTAAGAGCAGCACTGGTAAAAACAGTTGCAAATGACTGACTTTTTTGTTACCAAATATATTTCTGTTTGAAATACACATGCACAGTTTTTCTTGCATGATCCATGTGAAAGTTCTTGGAGAGTGTGTGAAACCGGGACTGGGTTTATAGAGGGACACTCAGGGAGCTGTATGAGTCCGAGCAACCTGGTGTGACTTGTAAGATACAGCAGCACCACCAGCCCTGCATTTGCACTGTCAATGGAACTGTCGTTTTCCTGACAATTCACCAATACTTGCAAATAGCCTCAGAGCTTTTGATGTATATGCTTCTTCAATTGAAACCATTTTATGCCACCCATGCAAGTTCAGGAGTTTGGATAACCTTTCTGATTTGTTTAAAGTTTGTCCATCAGCATCTATACAAACTAGAAGTGAATGATGTTTGCTCCATGTCCTTCCTCATTAATTCCACAGGGTACATGGCCAATTTGTAACTGCTAATGAAATGGGTGTTGACATAAGCTTGCTTGATTTTGCAATCTAGGCTCTTGACTGATATCAGCCAAAAAGGAAGATTATGTTTGACTTGGAGCTGAACAGCAGCAGCTCTTACTAAAGTATTTGTTTTTCAAGCAGAATCCTACACTTGAGAGCTCATTTGATCTGGAAACCTTTTGACCTGTTAAGTACTGAGAGGAAGCTGGGGGGTGATCCCGCTTACAAAAGACAGGAAAGAAGGGGAAAATAAAGTGTGTTAGCTGGTTTGGAATTTTTGTCAATATAAATCGAATTTATTTAAGAGAGAAGGGTGGAGCTTTTTATTCTTATCCCCCCTTGCTTAAATATGTAAACTTCTAGCAAGCGTATCTTCAGATTAACAGTTCTTTATAGATTATTTGACTTTTCCTCTGAAATGCAATAGATGGAACTTGAAATATTTAGCATGGCTACAAGCAAATAGTATTAGAAATGTAGAAATTATAGAAATGTAACTGCTTTTATCTAGTGGTAGCCTTGATGGAGGTTAAAATCTCACCATTATGCACTTGATATATTTTGTGGAGGAGAAAAACTGTTACTAGATTTTCTGGCTCAAATCATACAAAAACAAGTAGTTTGCTCTAGTGTTCAACTTTCCTAGAATGCTAACTTCACTTCTGTTTTGAAACAGGGTCTTCAAGTTTCAACAAAACAAAAAGTGTCCCCTTGGGACTTATTTGAAGGTCATAAAAATCCTGCCCCTCTCTCCTGGGCATGGTTTGGTACAGTTCGTGTCGATAGGAAAGTGATCAAATATGAAGAGCAGCAGCATCTCCTCCTGTATCACACACACCCCAAACCCAAGCCACGGAGCTACTACCTCGAGCCCTTGCCCCTTCCTCCAGAGGAGGAGGAGGAAGAGCCTACCACACCTGTCTCTCAGGAACCAGAAAGAAAGTCAGGAGAGCTCTCAGATCAGGGAAAACATGCCATGGATGACGAGAAGAAGACAAAAGGCAGGAAGAGAAAGTCAAAGTCAAGCTCAAGGACTGATGTAAGTGGTTGATGCCCTTTGCAAAACTGGAAATACCTTGCTGGAGCATCTGACGTTGCATAGTGGTCTCTTAGCTACCTTCAGAAATTGTCCCCCACCTGGAGACCTGAGTCCTAATAAAGGGAATGAATAGAGGAGGTCAGCAGGAGGGTGGATTTCTATCAAAGAGAACTTCCAGGAGAATCAGTGCAGAGCAGTGTACAGTGCTTAGGACTTCGCATGTGATATAAAATATGCTAGACTGGACTTTAACTCACTACTATTATTCAGGTTCCATACGTGCTTTCTCTTGTTTGGTGTAAAATTACAGCACTTAGATTCTCTGTCAATTTCTAAAATACCTCCTGCTCAAGTTGAGAGTTGCTCTCAAAAGTTGAGAGGAAGCATGTTGGTTCAAACTCAGGTCCCATTAAATAGGAACCAATTTGAAAAAAGCTCTTCCACACAGATAAACCATTTTACTGTGCAGTTTGTTCTGGCTTTTGAGCTGCTTGCCCTGTTGGCTTTAATGTTTTTTGAGGTGTGAGTTCCTCAGCTGAAGAATCACATAGAGCCAGGCGTTTGAAAAACATACCTGGCACCACTTGAATAATAAGGTACATTTACAATAGCAGCATTTTGCACGATGGCAGCCTTTCCACGGTGCTGCCCATGTAGTTGTATGTCTCGTAGATGTGATAGTATTCTGACAGCATCCAGCTGGTTTGTCACTGTATTGTGTTTGAAACAGGTATAATTTTATCATACTTTTCTGGCCTTTTTGGTATTTCTGTTAAGTTCATCCCGTTATTGATAAACTGATACAGCAATCTGTGCTTGTGCTTTACCTAATTATAGCCTGCAGAAAGTACTTGCAAATAAGGTAAAAATGGACGGTGTCTCTATGAAGTTGTTAGTGTTAATTACCTGTGGGCAGCCTGAGACTTAATCTGTTTTTTACATCATTGCAAACGACAATGGGAACTGTCTCTATCCTTTAATAATTTAGTAGGAAAATTGGCATTATTTATGAGTTAGTAAGGTATGAATGTCAGTAACATTCACTTTTACTGTGTATTTTAAGGAATATCCACAGAACAACTTATACAGAGTGCCTCCCAATTATTCACCTCTTTCCTCTCAAATGATGCACCATCCTCAGTCTGCCTTGTGGGGTTACAACATCATGGGACAGCCACAGCAGCCCGGTTTCTTTGTGCAGAGCCAGCCCCTCCCACCAGGTATGTGTAAGCTTTGAGTTCACTCACTGAGCCTTTTAAATTTGATCTATGATAGAATTTGACTTACTACAACGAGATTTTGTTCTAAACTTTCTCTGAAGCAGGTTGTGATGGCTGATGCCATTGGTTTTACTCCTTTAGTTAGACATATTTAGAAGCGCCTTCCATTAGCAGTTGTAGGTCTGTCTCTTAAGCTGTTAAACTCTCCTGGTAGATGAACAAAAGTGACCTGCTGGTGGATTTTCTATTATTTTTTTGGTGGATTTTGTGGTGGATTTTTTGTGATGCTGATGGATTTTTCTTATAAGAAAGCTGGTAGAAGTTCAGTGAGGAGTTAAATGAGAGGGATGATTAAAAGGAACAAGTGACCTTGGGGTTATTTCTTCTGGAGTTATTTCTTCTTTGATTCACATTAAGAACCATGGTGGGTAATTTAACATCTGCTAGATGGAATAAATAGATCTGTGGTCTAGCTTTTTTCAGCATTTGAGATATGTGTTCAATTTTTTGTATGCTTGTTTTGTTTCTTACTGTTAATGTGTATACAATTTAACATACATATTTTAGATGTTCTTGTGGGCAGCAGATGATTTTGAAGTAGATGTTCTGTCCTTCTCAGGTATTATGCACAGAAGCTTGGAAGTTTGTTTCCAATTATAAATGTTAAATATTTTTTCTGAAGCTCCAAATATAACTAGATATGCATTTAAGATGCATAAAAGTGTTCAGAAAATACTAACTAGATCTGCATTTAAGATGCATAAAAGTCTTCAGAAAATACCAGAAAGTGTCTACAAAATTAAGAAAATTATGATTTTTAAAAAACGTGTATAAGATGTACCTTCATAAGTCTGTTGACCTATATGTGCGTGTTATTTCTCAAGTAGTGCCGATGCGTAAGTTGTTGCCATCTCATGATAAAATGATTTGACATAATGAGCTGTTCATATCATGCTTTTGATGTGACATGCAAATTTTGTTTTTCAGTAGTAGTCAAACATCTTAGCTGATGTAGAACATGTAGGAGCCCATAGCCTTTTTACTTTTCATTCTCATTTACAAGTGGTAGTCTTCAAAGCTGTTTTGCCCTTTCAATTTCAGGCCAGTAATCTGGTTTAATCCAGTTCCCTGTCTGCCTTTACAGAGATGAGTTTATCATCATTATTGTAGGTCTAATCAAACAGGAGGTGATGAATTAGCAGTGATCTGTACTAACAACTTTCCTGCAGATGGCAGAGAAAACATTTGTTTTTGGTGGGTTTTAGGTGGTTCCAGACTGGATCCAACAAGCTCATTTGTTCCAACTAATACGAAACAAGCCCTGTCGAACATGCTGCAGCGACGCTCTGGCACCATGATGCAGCCCCCCTCTATCCATGCAATCACACCTCAGCAGCAGTTGCTCCAGATGAAACTCCTGCAGCAAGAGCAGCAACAGCAGCAGCAGCGGCTCCTCAGACAGCAAGCACAGGCACGATCTCTCCAACAGGTTTGTCCAAGCTCCAAAGGCTGAAGAGCAACACAGTGTTTTTTTGTATTGTATTGGGGCTGCTTGCCCTGCATAGGCACATGAGGTGGAGAGTCAGCTGACATTTACACTCACAGTAACACCCTAAATATTGCTTCAGCAGGACCATCTGCTTTTAAACTTCATTTGCCCTTTGGTCTTTTAGTCCTTTCTATTTTTAGTGTGTTTCATAAAATCGGGTTTTGCTTCTGCTACTTGATGTTACTCTAGTTCCCTGTTGTTCCACCAGTGACTTTCATGATGGAATTAACATGGTGCTATGTACCTCCAAACAAATATCCTAAAAATTCCAGGAAGTCCAGCAGAAGCCACTTCCATGTGCACATGGATGCACATGCTCTTTAGAAGCAGCTGGTATTCTCCTAACATTTTTACAGAGTACTGCTGCTGTGTGCCAAACCACACATGCCTGTTATGCAACTCCCTTCTGAGCCTGAGATAATTTTTAGAATATGGTTATGGCCAGGCTGATTTTAAATTGACAGCATAAGAACCAAGGAAAGTATTTTTTTTCTTTTGGATCCCAGATAAACAACATGTGTGTACAGTATTTGGCGGTACAACCAGTAACTGCTCGCTTTTACTTTTAAAGACCTACTCTACCCATTCCTACCCTCACTGCAGTCATCTGTATTGTATTGTATTGTCCTTATGCTGAGTTCTTGACTTCAAACTTTATGATGTGCCCTGGTTGCTTAAAATAATCAAAATTTTCAGCAAGTATTCTCATAATTTCTCACACGCTGTGTCTGTTTCGTTGGCGCTCCCTCAATGTCCTTATCTGGTTTTCAATTATTATGATAGAATGCAGGTTTCAAAAAGAGCCTTTAGTAAACAAATAATGTTCACTACTTATGGCTAGGTGGATTAAAAAGTAGTAATTGAAGATCTAAAACAACATATTATTCTCACATTTAAGAAATCTGCTGTTTAACATTGTCACATTTAGAGGACAAAGGATGCTGGATTTGCCTTTTGGTTTCAAACAATACCAGCATCTGAAATGTTAAGAACAGTGGTTAGATTTTTCTCTGAAGTACTGCCTAAACAGTTTGTCAGTAATGAGAAACAGCCTTTCAGGAAGATGTGACTCCAGGCCTAAATAAGTTTAATAAAGTGTCTGTCATGATCTTTTTCATAAAATACGGTTCATTCTGTTATGAGGGCATGCCCAGTCTAACAGTTGCACTGAAGTTCAGCTGGGTAGGTTCAAATGCGTATCTCAGCTAACATATGACATGTTGGGTGTTCTTCAATCCACTCAGCAGGTCTGTATCAGCCCTATTTGTGTGTCAGCAGTAAGTCAGTGCAAATTAAGCTGAGGTAAACCAAGTTAAACCAATCTTTTGTCTGCAAACTACCTCTACACAGTGGCATCCTTCCTAGCATCCTGGGGAGTACCACAGATGGGTACATTTTCCTGGGTACGTCTTTTTGCATTATTGGTTGTTTGGGGATATTCATTCAGGACGTTATTTGAAAACTTTCACTGTGATAAAATGAATGAGCAATTCACCAGGCTGTTCAGTTTGCTTTCCTTGTTTGAGCGTGTGCTGGCAATACTGATACCAGAGAAAGCCCCCCAAGGTGCCGGTGGCACTGGGAATTTCTGCATGCTCTCTGAGACTGCAGGCTGCCCCAGCAGGACACCCGCCTGCATGCATGGCTGGTGCCTTGGTTCAGCCAGGTGGCCCTTGGGAATTTGCGGTAGTTCTTTCTGTAGTCCTGGATTTAGAGCAGGAAATGCTGGACAAGTAGAAGCCTGAAGGTAGTATTTGGAAATACAGGAAGATGACGACTTGTAAGTATTATTACTATGCAGTGTAGGTTGTTAGGCTGAGCTCAGACAGGGAAGATTTCCTCTTTGGTTTTTATATCTCAGCAGCTGGAGAATGAAGTTACCTGTGCAGCTTGAAATTATTAGGACTGGCGTTTCATGAAATCTCCAGAGAGAACAGTTCTGTGAAACCAGTCCACAAGGACTCTGACCTTCGGTGCTGTATCATTCATGCTGTGCTCTTGAAAATGACTAACTATGGTTTGTCCAAAATGTTGAATACTATATAGAGAGTAAATAGGCTCCGGTGGGTAGCAGTTTCCTTTCCATGTTTTGAGTTTCTGTTCATAAGATTTATAAAAATATGGAGATTCATTAGCGTCATGAAACACCTGAAAGGGTTCTGTCAGTGTTTCAGAACACCAGCATTCTTTCAATACATTCAGGTGAACACTGTAAAGGTGCTGTACTACTGTACTAACAAGCTGAGCCTAATAATATATATTCTCTGTATTGTTTGCTATTTTCTTGCGTGTTCTTTTCCTTTAGGATGTCTGTAGCTCTGCTGTATCCCTTCAGGATGGCTTTGACAACATAATGGTAACCAATCTGAGATCGTGAACTTTTCTCCTCTTTATTTTCTCTTTTGCACAAACATGCATTTCTTTCAACACACAGGCTGCACCCTTTGCTTTTGATGAGAATGATACGCTTTGGGTACTCCTCGTGGCTAGGTAGTGCAGGGGCTGCATGCGGGAAGGCTGTGAATATACTTGCACACAGAATATTTTGTTCTTACAAATATTCCCAATAACTGCATCATTGATTTATTTTTTCTCTTCAGAAAATGTTGTGTTTCTCTCTGTGAAAGATTAGAGTAGCTGCAAGATAGCCTGATGCTATGTCCACCCAAGCACGACCTGCGCCTTCCCATTTTGCCCCCGTCTCCCTGCTGGTGCCTGGGTCTGCTCCACTCTGCTGCCTTCCACCGTGGTGGCGTTCGCCGCGCTGTGCAGTGCAGTGGTGGGTGCTGAGGCAGCACCGCCCTATGGGCTGGCTGAGAGGCAAAGGATGGACCACGTAGGTTTTACAGCCAGCATGTCCCAGCCAGCACGTCGAGCCGCGCAAACTGCAGCTTCCAAAATACTTCATCTCTTAGGCACAGCAGTATAGTGCCTGGTGGTGCGTTCCTGAGCTGCAGGACATGCAGTTAGAATAACCGTGTTTTGTTTCTTCCAAAATAAGTAACGGTTAATAGCTAGATACTAAACTTTCATAGAATTCAGTCATTTGTGGAGAGAAGAGATGACATCTGTCTTTGTGGCATGAAGTTTCTCCCCTAATATCCATGTTTGAAAGTTTGCCGGATATGGTCAATTAGAAAAGCTGCTTCGGAATTAGTTTGAAGGACTTTCGTCCTGTCCTAGGGAAACTGCAATGCTGTCAAAAACACTAATTGGAAAAACAAAACTTATTTTTAAAAAGACTTTTATGCTTACCCTGTTTGTCAGTATTTTATAGATGTGCAGTATTTACAGTTACTGCTGGCAGCATGGCAGAACGGGATAGAGATCACTACTCACAGCTGATCAGGCACACCTAGATATGCAGCAAGTATGCGGTGAAGTCTGACAGCTTTATCATCATAGGATATTTTTCTTACCTAAATAAGTGTTAGCGTTTCAGTACCTACTTTTGAAGTCAGATTTGATCAGATTTGATTCATAATCAGGGTACAATACCATAGCTGGTATGATTACCAGTTCACACACTGCACAGAAGAGCAAATGCATTCTAAATACAATATGGTCACACACTTCAAATGAAAAAGCAGTAAGTTGTGCTTGTTTCAATTTAAGGTGTAAGTAGAACAAAGAGAACAAGGGTTGTTGCTGTAACATTGCATCAGCATTGAGTGGAAATGGTGGGGTTTTTCTCCCTTTTCTTCTCCCTTTTTTTCCCTTCGTCTTTTTTTTTTTTTTTTTAATGTGCATGCACAATTCTGGCTTGCAGCAATTGGCTTGCATGTTCAGTTACCTCTTACTAAATAGTGCCTGAAGGGAGAAGTCCCTTTGAATTTAGTAACCCTGCTGTTGCTGCTTGGGAATGCAGAGCTCTCACTCACAACATGGGAATTTACTCTGTTGCCATGTGCTGCAGTGAATCAAATTGATCCATCTCCTGCCTGATGAACAGCTTTTTGCTTAAATTTCACTCCTGGATTTGTCTGTAGTGCTTGTCTGGCCTGGGTGGCGGTGCCTCGGGTGGTGGTCTTAGATAAGGGTGTTCTGCTCTGGGGTTCTCAGCCCCACGGCAGCTCTGATGCTTTGTCTGTGTTTAAACAGTGGGAAGAAGGTCTGTGGACAAAAGCCATTTGTGGATTTCACCACATATTGCTGGGATCATGCATCTGCTCGTTTAGTATTTTCACACATAATTACGGCCTAATCCGATTTCCATTGATACAACTTTCCATTGACTAGAGGGACACTGTTTATACCCACGGGCATGAGTGGAGAAATTCTGGTTTGTGGCATGCAAGGTGAGCTGTCACTGGGAGAAACAAAAAGAAAACAACCCACGGAGCATTTCTCCAAGTCTGTCTGGGGAAACCGACTTCCACTGAACCCACAGGGTCATTTGTGTTACTGCTGGGCGTATTTTAAGGCCCTATTTTGTTGTTGTGCTTTGTTGTTGTTTTGAAAAATCAGTCGTGGTTTTATCAGATTTCACTGTTTACCTTTGGGTGAATTCAAGTTACATCTTTATCTATCGCATGGTTGTCACCTTACGAAGGAGTTTTGGAAGCAGTTTGCTCAGACAAATGATTGGTTATTTTGTTAGTTTGTTGGTTGTTCTTCTTCTATCTCTCTCAAAAAAATAATAATTCTTAAGTTTTTGAGCACTCTCCCCTGCCCCTCATGCCACTAGATGCATCTTCAGCTGATCAGTATTTTATGGGCATCCTGTGTGCAAGGTGTACAGACTGCTCAGCGTTTCGGTTCCTCACCTACCAGGTGGTTTTGAGAGCTCCCCATCTGGCTTGGCAGATATTTTTCCAGCTGAATTTGCTTTCAGTCCTGGCAGTAGTTAGGGATATAGATGTTTATCTGTTCACACTTCTGGTACTCTCTGATTTGTTTTTCAGAATTTTCCCTGAGATATTGGCTGGTTTTTAAAACAAATCCTTAGCATAGCTTCTGCCTGCTTAGCGTAGCCTGCTGTTAACAGAGCTCCCTTCCATCTTGTGTGGCCCTTGCGGCTCCTTTAGCAGTGGTCGAGTCCTGCACCAGAGCCCTAGCTATGTCAGTCACGGCTTTAAAAGAAAGGAAGGCATTAAAAACAAGTGCCGTGCCCACGCCGTGGCATCCCATGGAGGCTTTGCCCCTGGTTCGTGACCTCTTCTGCCCTTTCCCTCCCCGAAGCCCCAGCTGGGGACCCCAGCCCCAGGTGGCACCGCGCGGGGCTGGCTCTGCTGCAGCGGCAGCGCTGCTGTGCTCACCGTGGGCTCGCGGACCCCGCAGCTCTGCTCGTGTCCAGGGTCTGTTGAAGCAGATGACCTTATTTCCAAATCCAGTCCAAATCAATAGCCGATCTGTAAGGCTGCTGGTGGCACTTTCAGACTTGTTACCATTTGGTATGTTTACTACTGAAGGGCTGGGAGCAGATAAAGAAGGAAAGTTCCTCTGGTGGTTCAGTGGTTTTATCCATTGTTATTTGTATTTGTTTTCTTTTCCGGCTGGTAGCCCTGATTGTGGTATTGCTGCTTGCAGTGTGTTATCAAACCGATTTCTAGCCTTAAATTACAATATTTCTCTGTATGCATATCCAGATTACAAAGTCAATTGCCTTTTTTTATTATTTTTTGGTGGTGAACTGGACAGCTCAGTGGAGGGAGCACCATTGCTTCCAGCTTGTGTCTGCTACTAAGATTCCTCGAGTAGAACAGTTTTCAGAATGATCAATTGCAACATCACAATAACACAAAAAGCTGTGCAGGCTTGATTGCATTTCTGGCAAATTCTCATTCACCAGTTTTTTTACAGTCTTGGTCTTAAAGTATGTCTGATTTTTTTTCCTCTTTTCTTGTGTTTCAAAACATACTAATGCAATCTTTAAATGAGTTGCTATTAGTTTGGCATAAATTTGGAGGCAATTTGAAGCAAACAAGCTAGGCTCTCTGCTGATCAGAAACACAAAGCATATTTCCAAGCTGTTGGGAGCTGGAAATGTCTGCATATCCATTTATCATACAAATATTTTGCATGTCATCAGGAAATCTGCTAATGAGCATTTGGGCTGCTTCATCTGTGGAAAAACTAGCAGTCAGGTAGCTTGAGAAAGTTACCTACCGTGTTTTTAAACTAGAGATAATCACTCACTCTAAGTTCCCAGTGCAATTCCGTGTTGTCTGGAAGACCAGCTAGATTTATTTCTTTTTTCCTAAAGCGCAAGAAATGCATTGTAAAACTCCATTTTTAAAGGGCGTCTGCAAAAACCCCTGTTCAGTAAATGTCTGTTTCTTCACCGCAGCAGTGTTACAGCAGTGTCAGAAATCAGAAAGTCAGCTCTCCCATCTCCCTGTGAGTGCAGTTCAGCAGACCGTTTGGAGTTGCAAAGTGCCGTTTTTTTGAAGGAAGTGGTGAAGCCTCTCCCTGGCTCGTTATTACAGGCGCTGGTGGGGTTTGGGCGGCTGCTGCTCGGGGCACAGGGGCTGTTCCCGATCCATGTGTGTTTTTCAGGGCCAGCCGATGGACCAAGCTGCTATGTTCACTCCGCAAGTCCGACCCCCGGCTCAGCTTCCGCAGTACCCAGGGTTGCAGCAAGCACAGGTACTGTGCTGCCCTGGTGGAGTGAGTGCATAAAAATGTTTTTTAAGCAGAGTTCCTTCACCTTCCAGTCTGCTTGTGCGTGCTGAAGGTTTGCTTGGGACTTGTCTCGTGCATGTGGCCTAGGGCAATGGTGTTGCCCTGTTCTGGGGCGTTGACTGCTCTCTGCACGCTGCAGCTAGTGTAAGACAACCACTTGGCAGGATTTCCCCTAATGGTGTTGCTGGTAAAGACCAGCATACTTCTGAGCGAAGTCTGAAATTTGACCTATTTTTGGTGAGATATTGACACCAGTAATGCTTTAAAATGAACCTCTGTTATGCTGTATTCATTCTGGAACTTGGGGTTTTGGGGCAGGGGGAGAAGAGAGGTGCAGCGGTGCAGCAGTGAGCACAGCCGCGCTCTTCCTCAGTGCCTCTCGGGGAGGGAGGGCAAAGCCCAGGCTGGGTCCTGCTGCATGCGGCCACATTTTAGCTTCCTGAAGCTGCAAGCAGAAGCACTACCAGCATGGTGGTGGCACTACCAGCATGGGGGACCCTGCCTTGTACTGATTGTTTCCAGCTGCCAGGTTTTAGTTCTTTGATAAAGGCCATCTCTTTCTTTTATAATGAAGCTAATTTAGATAGGGTTAAGTTACACATTGAAGTCTCTCTTTTGTCTGTTTCCCATGCAGAGCATGCCTCATGGATACACGATGTACAGCACACAGATGCCTTTGCAGCAGCAGCAGCCCGGCGGCGTGGTGCTCTCCCCCAGCTACAACCCCCGGGCATACACAGCAGCTCACTCCGGCCCCACGCTGATGGAGAGGCTGAGGCAGATGCAGCAGCAGCCGAGTGGATACATCCAGCAGCAGGCTGCTGCATACATCCAGCCTTTGACAGGCGCTCAGCGGTGAGGTTCTGCTGTTCTCCTAGTTGGTGACATTGCAAGATTTTAATGGCAACTTTGATTTAGAGGTCTAAAGTTTTGCTTAAAGTTAATCAAAATAAAGCTAATGCTGGGTCTAACTAGCAATAAATTTGCCTTTCTCTCAAGTTTCCCCCTAGTTGGTCTTGGCACAGGTTGTAGCCCAGTTATATCCTGTGTGTTCATAGAGCATAAAATTTCATTTAAAGGTGACTGTTGGGTCCTATTTCCTGCTCCCCCCTCCCTATCCTATAAGCTATATCCATATCATGCAAATAAGTGTGCAGTATTAAACGTTAATAAATATTTCAGGTTCTGTAGTCAAGAAAACACAAGACCAATTTGGTAGTATAACTAGCAATAGACGAATGAATTTGAGTTCAGCCTGAATACACTAAATTGACTTGAGTTTGAAAATAAATCTGAGTTGTAGCCTATAAGAAACAGGAAAAATACAGTGGTAAAAGCATTCATATTTGGAAATATATCCTTCCTGTAAAATTTAACATCTTCTAAATCTGTAGAAGTCTAATGTCATAGCTTATAGCTGAATGCTCCTAGAATAACTTTTTGCTCTGTTTACAAATGGAGTACAGTTCCTTTTTTTATTTTCTTATTTTTCGACCAGACTGACCCATCAGCCTTTGCAGCCGAATTCACTGATAGGAGGGGGACTGGACAGTGCATCAACCACAGGTCCTCATCCAAACCTGAACTCGGCACAGCTGCCTCAGGAGCAAATGAGACAGAGGCAGCAGCAGATTCGACAGCAGAGACTCTTCCAGGTGAGGGACCCAACTGCACCAAAGTCAAGAGATACTTCATTGCAGGGAATGTAAACATCACTGTAGCAGGGGATGGAGTTACTGGCTCACTTCTATGTGCATTCAAGTCTAAAGCAGAGGAGCTGGCTGCTGTTAATCCTGACTGGTTTCACTTGAGTGCAATAATTTTTTGCTTATGTCTGGGACTTCCAAAAGAGAGCTCTAGGCATACGTGTGAAAATCAATACTTCAGTTTTTCAAGATAGTAGAACGCTTTTGGAAAATGTAAATTTGAGAATAGCCTAGCTGAATGAACTGAGACAAAAGCAGTGGTTACGCTCTATCTACCCTCTTGGGCCTTATGTACTGGAATTAAATTGATAATTAAATTAAATAGACCTGTTCTATTATCTTTATCCTGATTTGATGATATATTTTTAGTCTGGAGGTAAGCATCAGTTTATCAGCTAAGTATGTAGGGCTTCTCCCAGGGGAAGTAAATTATATTAGAAATCCTTCCCATGGCCCCTTGATGGTTGCATTTATTTTCATATTTTCGTTTTAATGCAATAGCTATCTGTGCCAGTTCCTGTCAAACTATGAGGCATTTTGTCTAGATTATTTTTTGACATAATCAACAAAATACACCAGCTTGTATATATATTTTGTATATTAAAAATGTCCTCGTGAGCCTTGGTGTGGCTGACAATGAACAGAACCTGAGCGCTGTGAGGCTCATCTCCCACATGGGGCCTCCAGTGACCAGTGCTGTAAGCAAGGCCAGATCCCAGCCTGTAAAGCAGTCACGAAAAGCCATCTTGCTGGGTTGTGGTTGTTCCCTGAGGCAGCGTGCGAGCAGTAGCACCTTCGTTTCAACACCCCCCTTCTTCCAGTTGCAGCAGGGGCAGCAGCAGGGCCAGCAGCAGCCACAGACGCTTGGTCTCCAGCCGGTGCAGCCACAGCAGCCCTTGGTAAGGAAATGTGAGGCTGGGGACGGGCGTAGCACAGGGTGGGCTTTGTCACTTCTGAGAAGGGCACCGGGACAGGCAGGTGGGACCTGCACCTCGCCTGCCCCGGGCAGTTTCAGCACAGGCCCTGGGCAGGGGGCTCGTGCACAGCCCCACTCACCCCCTGCAGCATCGCCGTGTATTTGCTTTTCAAGGGTGCTCCTTCCAGCGCCGCGGTGCACAGCTGCCCCCTGCACTCCTGTGCTTCGTGCAGCGCTGTAGTCAGAACCGTTACCACAGCTGGGCCAACTATGACAAGGTGTTTTGCTGAAAAAAGGGTTTGTGTGTGTTGGGAAGGGGGAGCGGTTCAAATGCTTCATTTCAACATATCTTTTTGAAATTCTGCTAACAATGTTGAACGAGAACTAATGGTTAAGAAGGTCCCAAACAATAAAATAACTACCCGTAGCAGTTCTGTTGAGAAGTGCTTGGGGATGCAGTTACGAAATGAGTACTGGTGCTTTTCTAATTCGGTACATCTCTTTTCCATCACCAGTAAAACAAGACTGATGAGACTAGCTGCCTTGTGTCTGTGTGCGAGTTCAAAGAGGGCAAAAATGAGAGGTTGTGAAATCATCCTCACCCTTGCTATTATTAAGACATAACTAAATGATTATTTTTAAAATCTGGTACAGAACCAAGTACTGTAAGACTCACTGAAAAGTCAGGGATCTTTTCTTCTGGAAGTGTAAAGACTTAGCAGTCCCACAGCAGCAAGATGGGGTAAATTAACATCTTATTCTGCAGGATTTTTTTTTTTTTTTCTGTTTATAATTGCTGTGCTATGTGTTTTTACAAGCGTTATCCTAGTTAAAAAAAGTAATAATGAATAGCCCTTGCTAGCTAATAACTTGATGAGAAATATATAGTTGCTGCTGATGCCTATAAATGGGTGGATTTTTGTCTTTGTATTGTAGGCTTTTAAGGTGAACACAGGATAATGTATACATGTGAGGCTATTTGTGGGAGAAGTTTTTGGTGTAACGCGAAGAAAAATATTCACTCTGAAACACGGTGCTGGTTGTCAGCACGTTCCTGTGTTGCCAGGCTTGTGCTGTGTTTGTGTGAGCATCCGCACTCCCTCTGGTGTTGGCTGCGGATTTCGGCTGCTCCACTGCCGCCAGGCTCCTGTCCCTGCCTCAACTCAGTTCACAGTGACCGTCGGTGACTTCAGGCCTTTGATTTTTAGGTTGTAATGCTAACATTTTTTGGGGAAAAAAGTTTCTGTTGTTTGAAGGTCCTTTTATATTAAATGATTAGTCGTGAAAGAGAGCTGCGTGAAGGCAACTGTACAAAAAACAATTATTTTTTTACATCGTTTTTTGTATGATTATACTAAATCACTATCGCTACCAAATAACTTTTATGGATGCTTACACTGAATTTGCAGTGCTGTTGTCCATGTTTCCTGTACTTTGTCATTTTTTTCAGACACATTTAAGGTAGTTGTGGATAATTAGAAAGAGGTTGTTCTAGAAAAATAGAAAAATTGGAATTGCTAACTGCTGAGTTTACAAGCATTAATCAGTGCAATCTTCTGGAGAAACTGGAAGGCAGCATGTAAGTGCAGGAGTTAGGATAAATGAAGGATGTTTATCTGATAGCTATTGAAGGATTATTTACATCCATTTTTGAGTTTTTCTTAGTAGTATTTTTATCTTGAACAAACTGCATGTGAAAGGCTGTCTGTCATGGAGACAGAGCACCTGCCTGGCTGCTGGCTGGCTTTTCCAACATTTAGCACAGCAGGATGCTTTTTGCTGGTTTCACGTCCCTAAGAAGCCCTGGTACAGTTAATGCTTTTGACTGACCTCAGCATTTACTAAGGACTGTTCGCCAGAAGATTACACAATGTATTTTAAGTAAAGGATTTGGTTTCAGAAAGGGAAAAGAAGCTGAAGTCTTACTAAAACACTGAAACTCCCTTCAGTAACCAGGAAGTTTCACTGAAACAAAGCCCGGGTGTATTCTGTAGGGCATGTGATGGACAAGAGCATCGAATATTTTTATTCAGTACATCAGGTTTTCACCTTGGTTGGGTATGTTATTATGCAGAATCTGTGGATGCTGTATTTAAAAACAAACAAAAACAAACAAACAAAACCCACCACTTAATTAGAAGCACTGTCCTTTCACCACATCCAATGAGAAGGGAAGTTACAGGACGTAGGAACGGACCAAGGGAAGAGCTTAGAGACCCTGAAGATAAGTAATACAGTAAATGATGAAGGTTATGTTTTCAGCACTAGCGTAGCAGTGTCTCCTTCATCACAATTTTCCTCCCTGGAGTAGGGAAATGTGAGGGCTGTGCCTTTGGCTTTCTGTCCTTGGAGAGCCTGAAGGTAACTGTTACACAGACACTTTCTTACAGGTGACACCTGGGTTTTCAGAGGGAAGAAACGCCTCTTGTGTATGCAAAGCCTTGGCACCAGAGGTATCCATCCTAACGGTACCTTTGCTTCAGATGGTCTGTGCCAGATCTGCCCCTCATAACTCAGTAGCTTGATTTGAAATACATCCAGTACTGTGACATATGTCTGTCTGATCAGTAAAAGTTAGTAGTACAGAATGATTTTCTCCTCAATGTCAGCTAGAGGTGTTAAAAACAAAGCGGTGCTCGTTTTCCTACCTAGTTTTACATGAAAAATAGACTTCATGTGTCATCTAGCTAGGGAATAATGCAGGCTGTCAGACAAATTTGAGATTAATTCTGCTCTGATGCAGATACAGACAGTGTGCAAATTGGTGAAAGTCAGTGCACTTACACCAAGGGTGCTTTTGAAGTGATCAAAGTCATGATTTAGGTCATTAACAGCAGATTTATTTTGATGCTTTTTGTGTCTAATTCCATTGTGCTTAGTGGCATGCACTTTGCCTTGATCCTTGCGGGTTTCAGGTCAGGGTCAGAGCGACGACTGTTTTGCTCAGTGGATGAGCGTGCCCAGGTGGGCAGGCACTGAGCAGTCCCCGTTCCCCTGGAGCCAAGAATCAAGCATGCAACTGCAGCCCTGCAGCGGACCAAACAAGCTGTTCCTTGTGCTTATCCCTCCTGTTAGCTGAAGTGCCATTGCCCTTGGAGAAATATTTTTTGGAAGCTTAAGTTTCTTTGGGTATTACACTTCAAATACATGCAAGTGTTTAAAAATGCCCAAAAGGCTGTTAATTTTGATTAGCAGTTTTGATTTACCTTAGCTTTGAACAAAGCAGACAGTAAAGCTGGGATGAATACTGGCCTCTCCAGAGGTGGAAAAGATGAGCTTTTTGTAACAGAGTCTGGACACACGTGATACCTACAACAGCACTGGAAAAGTGTAAAATTTCAGGGAATGAAGAAAACAAACATCTTGCAAGTTTTAAGTGTGCTCCATGTGTCCTTACTGTGCTGTTAAAATTTGGTCAGGATCTACATCGAAGGCAGGTCTGCCTTTCTTCTGTTGCCCTTTACCTGCGCTGTCAGCAGCTCACGTGCGCATGTTTTCTCCTGGGTTAGGTGACTGAAATAGCTCCCCACTACAAGGCCAGGCTAGAGCACTGCTGGTAAGATCGGGACATGAGCATTTGTGTTCCCTCCTGTGAAGCCATTGCTCTTCCTGGGCAGTGGCAGCTTTGGGGCTGCCTCCTGTTTGCTGCCACCTCCCCAGCACTTCTCTGCTACTGCTCAGCCTCATCACCATGCAGTTCTGTGAGTGCTGGCAGAGGAGCAAGGCAGGAATTTTTTTCCAAGACCTGGAGAAGAAAATAGTCTGGAATAAATGCTGGGATCTTCCCCTGGTGGGAGCTGTCAGCCTGGAGGTGGATGAGATGGGTCGTGGTGTCCCAGCAGCCTGCAGCGCCCCGCTGCTCAGCGCTGCGACCTGGGCTGCTCAGTGGTGGCCTCAGCAGTGGTGCTCCTGTGCCAGCTGTGCCAGGAGCTCGGCAGCGCAGCTCTCAGGAGGGCACTGGGACAGCTGCCAAGGAGGGTTTTCTGCTCACTCAGTGCTGTGTTCGATGCCTATCACAGCCCTGCTGGAGAAGGTGGGGGGCTGACCCCAGACATCCTCGTGCTGGGGATGCACAGAGCTGAGCGTCTGCCCGCACCATGGCTGTTCACGGCTGCACTTCTGTAGCGCGTGGTAAGGCACAGGTTGAACACTTCTTGCTGTTACTTGACATGCACTTACGCTGTGCGCCTTTCTTCCATCTTTCTCATTACTTCAGCAGTTTCCACGGCAAGGCTTACAACAGACACAGCAGCAGCAACAGACAGCGGCACTGGTCAGGCAGCTCCAGAAGCAGCTCTCTAGTAAGTATGAGTCGGTGTGCATACACGTGTATGTGTCTGTGCTGGGGGATGGAATTACTTTTCTGGACACATTCTGCCTATTTAAGTCCTGCCATCCATGCATGTAAGAATTTAACTGCAGGTTACAGACCCCAGCTGCAATGTGGTAGCAGAATTCTGGTGCTTGCACATCCCGTGCACTTCTGTTGGTCTCTGGAGGCACCTGCAGGACCGGTGGCCCGTTCCCCATCTGCTGCCCGTTTTGTCCTCACTTCCATAGCCATACTGCAGGCAAAGTCCCTGAGGAAAGTAGCAAATCGTGCGTGCATTAGACAGGCATATAAGGGAATGTGTTGACTATTCCTTGCTACTGCTATGTGAAATATAGGTGTTTTTCTGTATTTTTGTAGAGTACAGCCGTGAGGCACAAACACTTCCCTTTACTTTGTCAACCAGGTAACCAGCCACAAGGAGTGAATCAATATGGGCATCCTTCACACTTCTAAATGAAAAAGATGGAAAGGAGACGTAGTGTTACGTTTGCACTGAAGAACAGAACATTCAAATTTCAATGCACTAGTTATTGCTAGAAAGCAAACTTTAGTTTTCTTCTCTTATTTCAATAATTATTTTTTGTGCTGCAGTTGATGTGAATATGTAACAAGGTTTTTTGGGGTTTTGATTTCTTTCGCATTTAATTAGATTTAAACGTAGGGACGTGTGGGCCTGTTTGAAGAATGTTATTGCAGATTTTATGAATTTGGTGCTTTTTAGGTCCTGTTACTTTTAAAGAGGACAAAGAATGCTGGATTTATTTATTTGTGGAAAACACTTTCTTGTTATTCTTTTTTTTTTCTTTTTTTTTTTCTTTTTTTTTAAGAACTGCACTGGACCAAACTACTGAATTGAAAGGCACTTCCAATTTTGGCATAAAAGTTGATTTGTTCATTAAAATGTTCACCTCTTTGTTTGGTGGTAGAACAAGTGTTAATTTAAATTGTATTTATTTGACTGTAATTTTCATATGCACTTTATAAAGTTCTTTGTTTAAAGTACCAATTCTCTCTTGCTCTCATTGTGGTAAGAAGGTGCTGAAGTGGGTTTATTGCTTGTATTAGAACCTCTTAAAATTTATATTAAAAGCCACAATGTAATGTTAATAAACCTACTAGAAGTAGCAGTGTATTTTCATATTTGGTCCTTTCGATATGAAGTTCATTGGTGATCAGTTGAAGGAGTACAAAACATAGTAACAAGGACTGAACAGTCAAAATAGGTTTTACTCTGCTCACCTAGGGCAGTCTCCGAGTCCTGGTAAAGCCTGATGGGAGACGACTTTGTGTCTCGGTGGGTTTGGTAAGAATATCTCATACAAGGGTTCACAAAGAGAGGGTGGAAAAGCCACCCGAGTCTTTCTTGCTGTTTCAGTGTTTCTGTAGCTGACACGTGTGTATACTGAAGTCGCCCTATATGAGTTATTCCTGTTATATATGTCTACTACTACTTACTTTGTATGTTAACTATTTAAAATTCTGGGTTTGATGCTTGATTGCTAGGTGAGTTTCAGTGGTGTAATGCGTTATTTATCATCAGCCGAGTGCAAAAATACAAGTAAATTACAAATCAAAATTACTACAAACCATTATTTAAACCTGTTCAAATATGTCATAATTTTGAGTTTAAAAAAAAAAAAAAAGAATAAATTTATTACTATTTTATGTAATTTAGGAGTCAGTCTACTTGATTTTTTAAATGCTTTCATTTTGAATATGGAACTTACAGGACATTAAAAATATACATAGGAATGTTTTTTTGCTGTTCTCTATTAACTCAGTTTGCTTAATTTGCCGTACATGGAGTTTACAGGCGGTGGTGTAATCGGGTGTCCTGCAGGGTGGGGAACAGAAGCATTGCACACACCGCAGAGAGCTGCAGAAGGCCGGGCAATGGTGAGTGAGGGAACACCCCCAGCACAGAAATCTCAGGAATTTGTGTCACAGATATCCATATTACAAGATTATTTCTATATTCTTTACAACAATAGGAGTCATTCAAGCTGTAGCCTGTTATACTTGCCTTATATGATCCCATCCAGGAAGATTTAATAAATACTTAAATTACATATATACCGTTTGTCTATTAGAATAGTCAGGTAAGTTTTACTTGCATAAATTTCATTTTATTTCTGTCAACAGAGATTTACTTATCCCTTGTGTCAGAGCTCACTGTTCTTCATAGCAGATGAAGCTATTACAGATATTACATAGTGAGATTCATGTAATCCAGACAGTTAGTGGGTACTCTGTCCACACTATGGAAGGAAGGAACAAGCACACAGTAAACTGCATGCATGCGATTGATGTCAGGAAATGATCAAGCCAGCACAAAAGTAAGCCCATCTGAGGTTATAGTCTTAAAAAGAAATCCCCAAGCTGATTATAATGTGATTACATGAGGTAGAATCTGCATTTAGCTCTTGGCACTAGAATACTTTCTCACCCCTGAGTATCTTATGGGTTAATCAGCTGCTGCTGAGGTGTTAATGCAGGAGGTTCAGCTGCAGTTACTGCATTATCTTTGAGGAGTTCCACTGCAGACTCTTCTTAGAAGTGGTAGATATTATAGGCCAGAAAAGTCATGTTACAATTCTTCATTTTTTTTAAATATTATTTTAAAGATGTAAAGAGACGGAACTCATGAGGCGGGGATGGTTGCACTGAACCCTTTGTATATCCAACAGATGTCCTGCGATGGATATGGACAGTGCTCTAGCCAAACAGCCGTGGCTTCAGCTGTGCAGTCCTCCCCGCTGAGGATGCAGTGCAGGGTGCAGCAGGCTGCTAGAGCAGCTGGGACTGCAAGTGGCAACACAGACTCTTGCACGATGTCTTCCATGATACATGTATGTCCTGAATTTGCAAGTCTGACCCTTCTATCCTGGCATTAATCTCTTAGGAAGAAAATGAGGAAGAAACTCAGAGCTTGATACCTACCTACTGAATTGAGAAAGCAAAAATCTAAATTTACATGCAGACTGATGTAATTGTTTTCTAGTGAGAAATCTTTAAAAGTAATTTTGTGACAACTGGAAAATTATACCAACCTGGACTGTTACTATATTCAGTCTGTATCATTTTTTTAAACCAGTGTTAAGCAGAGTTTACTCTCTTTTTAAAAATTAGAACAAAATTGTTCTGTAGGTATCTTTCCAAAATTCTACAAAAAGACTATGAAACAAAGGTGTTATTAAAATTAATTCACTACATGTTTCACCACTGAATATTTATTAAAAAAACAAACAAAAAACAAAACATACTGAATAACCAAACATATGAAGAATGTAATTTGTATCACAGTAAAATCTGCTCTTTGGTTCTCAGATTCTCTTGTTTTATGTGATCCATGCTCATGATAGTCATACAAGGTGGGCAATATTAAGCTATTTAAAAGTCTATCCTTTTCTGAACATCTCTAGGTACATTTCTATAAAATAATTTTATTGAATATTCCAAATTTGTTGGCAGAGGAAAAGTGCCTTGTTATTTTTAAGTCCATTTCATCATGAAAGAATCAAGGCTAGATGGTAACACTAGATCTAATTTTCCCCAAGCCCTTTCTCTCTTTTTTGCGTGGTCATTGCAGAGTGAATACTGCAAATGTATTTAGGCACTTACATGCCTTTGGCTGCCTTTGATTTAAACTTATTCTAAGAATAAACTCAGTCCATCTGTAGACTTTGCTATTCATTCTTTCTTCTTTCAAATGACATGAATGTATGTTATTGTGAAGTCACTGCCAAGGTGGTTCTTCGCCGTGCACCTGTACATGCCAGAATCTGACGGCCGGGGATCCTGGATGACCAGTGTCCCCGGGGGATGAAGCAGTTTGTTCCTGGATGCTTGGCCTTGGTTACCTGCAGAGATTATTGAGTGGTCAGGTAATTCCCACATAATTTCTGGTTTTGGTATTCCCAGTGCCATGCAGGTGAGTTGAACTGCTGCACCAGGCATCGTATGTACAGTCTGTGGTGGTCTATTTGTAATCCTCGGGGGATAGGCTACAATAATGACGGGAACGGTTATAGATGACTCTCCAGCGTTATTATGGGCCTTACACACATAATTCCCTCTGTCGTGAATGGTAGCTTCTCGTATAACTAGAGTGCCATTTTCCAGCAGTATGTATTTCATATTGATCTGAGGTCGATCCAGCACGTAGCCACCTGGCAGGGTCCAAGCTGTGTTTGGTTTGGGACTCCCGTCAGACAGGCAGTGGAGCGATAACGATTCCCCACTAATGCCCTTCACTAGCCCTTTGGGGTGCACCAGAATACTGGGCTTCTGGCCGATTTCCAAGATGATCAGCCTTTCAATGTAGCCAACCTTATTCTTAGCTGCACAGCGATACTTTCCTGCTTTGTCTCTGTTGGGATTGTAGATGGTAAGAGTGCCATTGCTTCCTGTAAGAAACTGGGAAGTCTTGATCCCCTTGGAAAACCATGTGCCATTAGGCAACATCCAGCTTATTTCAGGTGGAGGGTTTCCATCCACAGAACAATTCAGTATGGTAGCTTTTCCAGGTTTTGCTATTATTTTTTCATTGAATGGATTTTTAAACATTGGTCGCCTTAGCATTTCCAATACCTCCAGCCGCACCACCAACATACTCTCTCCCCAGTCATTACGTGCCACACAGATAAAATCTGCTGTGTCAGAAGGCCTTAGGTTCCGAATTTCAAGTGTTCCATTTTTGTGTACTACAATCCTACTCCCATAATATGGAGCTGTTAGGAAAATGTTATCGGGCATGATCCACATAATCTGAGGAGGAGGCGTCCCTTCTGCCCTACAGTCGATTTGTTTCTTCGAATGCCTCACTGCTGTCACCTTAATAATTGTTTTGTTCGTGTATAAACCATTTATGATAGGTGGTTTAGCCTCAACATCCAGTTTATACAATTTTGTATCATCCCCTCCAGCATTACGGGCAACACACATGTACTCCCCAGCATCCAGCAGTTTGACTTGACTGACTGACAGGGAACCATTACCATGCAGGAAGTATCTGTCTGTCGAGGAGGAGATCATGTCACTGGAAGGTAGCAACCAGAATATTTTTGGCTTGGGTTCTCCAACAACTTCACAGTCCAATAATGCCGTATCTCCAGCTTTCACTTTTATGTATGTCTTGTAACTGTGCTTTATCTGAGCAGCTGCCATTACGACAGTGATGTGTATTTTCATTTCATCTCTTCCCAGTGTGTTTTGGGCATAGCAGGTATAATCTCCCTCTTCTGTTATGCCGACTTTGTTGAGATACAGAGTTCCATTGTCAAAGAGGATGTATCTGCGAGACCTGTGTCCGCTGTCATCGGCCATCATCACGTTATTGATCACTGTCCCATCTGGCAAACTCCAGGATATTTCTGGTGCAGGTGACCCAGAGGCCTTGCAGTCCACCTTGAAATCTTTTCCATATGGTACTAGTTTCTTGAAATACTGTTTCTGGTCAATCTTGGCTGGTTTCATTGTGATGCTGACTTTCATCAGTATCAGATCATCTCCAATTTTGTTTCTTGCAACACACAAATAGTCACCTGCATCCTTTTCAGTAACTGCCTCAATAACCAAGGATCCATTGGGATACACATGGATTCGACTTCCCATTCTGTTGTGGGGAAAGAGGAAAAGAATTACAGAACAAAATACTGAAGGTAAATACTGAGCATTGGAAGTTTGAGAGTGAATTTAGGTCACAATGTATTGTTTCAGTGACATAACAGCCCCTTACACAAGCATTGGAGAAAACAGTGTTTGAGTTTTTCAAAGAGATGGGTAACAAAAAAGACTCCTACCTGTGCCACTGGTCTACAACTGCCTTGGACGGTAACCTCCAGATTATCCTGGGCTTTGGCTCCCCGGTCGCTGTGCAGTTGAGAAGCAATTTATCCCCAAAATTCAATCGCGTCATCTCTTGAGAGGCAGCAGCTATTTTTGGGTGTGTATCTCTCTGCTCCACCAGCAGGCTTACCACCCTCCTCTCCGAGCCCGTTGAGCTTGTAGCTATGCACTCGTAGTTCCCGCTGTCGGAAGGGGCGAGGTTGCTGAGGTGGAGGGTGCCGTTGGGGAACAGGAACAGCTTGGCGTTTACAAACTGCAGAGGTTTCACCACTGTTCCGTCAAACAGAACCCAGTGGACACTGGGATGAGGATTCCCTTCCACAGTGCAAGGGAATTTCAGGCTTTCCCCCATCGTTCCTGCAATTCGTTGTCGCTTTTCCTCCAAAATAACAGGAGGTGCCGCAATGACCTGCAGTTTTACAATCAGCATGTCAGTGCCTGCTGGATTTTTGGCCACGCATGTGTAGAGGCCCCTGTCATAAACAGTGACTTCCTCGATAATCAGAGTGCCATCTGGTTGCACGTGAACCTTTTTATTTTCCTTAGAAGAGCTGGAGATGTACGTTTTGTTGGCTAGGACCCACGAGACCGCGGGAGGAGGCCTGCCCTCAGCTTGGCACTTCATCGCCACGGCCTTCCCGGAGTGGGCGGTGAGGAGCCGCGGCCTGCTGCCCGCGATGCGGGGCGGGTAAGCCACCACCGACAGGGTGACCAGGAGCCGCGCCGTGCCGAGCGGGCTGCCCGCGGTGCACAGGTACTGCCCGCGGTCCTGCAGGCCTGCCCGCGCGATGGAGAGCGTGCCGTTGGCAAACACCGTCCATCTGCCGCCGTCCTGGCTCTCCGCAGCAGGGGGCCCTGCAGAAGTGGGGGGAAGCAGCACAGCACGTCAGGCCCCCACTGTTCTGTACTCTGCACCTGAATACATTTTCCTTAGCCTGGTCTGCTTTGCCCAAACTACCGAGATGATAGTGATAAGAAAGAGAGAAATAATAATATTTTGCATATAAGATAGAAAATATTGCTTTGTGCAGTAAAAAAAGTTTTAAAGTAAAAACAAAACCTAGTTCCTCAGTAGAGACAAGGTTTGGATGAGGTAGATAAGGCTTTGCACATCCAAAAATATTTTAGCGCGGTTGTAACTTGGCTTTGCATGTTCAAAGATATTTTGCCATAGTGGTAACGTGATTTGATGGTTTGTTACCACAGACAGTTTTCTTTTCATTTGTCTCATTGTTCTGAAATAACAGGTAATAAGCGAGGAATTATCATTAAATATAGATTATGTATGTATGTTTAAAATTTACATAAACAACTGTTTTTGTAATTGGTATTAAGACAATGTATCATTTTTCTCACTATTTCCAAGTTCATATTATCACTGATACTTCACAGTGCCCCTAGATGAAGCAATATTTAACTGTGTCCTACAAACCATCTGCCAATTTACAAGATTAGAGCAGAAGGTAAATTCCAGAGAGGTCTGTCAAGCTTACCTGGTGATATCTTGGTCCAGTGTATTGTTGGCTGGGGGTTACCAATAGCTTCACAAGGAATAAAAGCGTCTGAATTAGCTAGCACGGTAAAAGCAGCTAAATTTCCTCCAATTATTTTGGGCTTTGCAAAATGATTTCTGCTTAAAGGCTCGAAGGACATAGGGCTGCTGGTGGTAGTTTCTTGATCTTGTCTCTTGTCAGACCAGCCTTTGGCAGAATTGTCCTGGTCCCTACCCCACGGAGGAGCACATGGAGTAGCAGTCTGGGATGACTTCGGAGCGGTCAGGGTGCTGACAGCTAGTATTTTGCCTCTCTCTGTGGCTTCGGTAGGTGGCTTCTGCCTGAATGCGATCCCCCCGCTTGGAGGTGAGGAGGCTTCTGCCACAGGTGCGGGTGGCCTGGCTGCTGCTGGGGCTGGCAGCGGGGCGGGATGCTGGGCGCGGGGGGCAGCGATGCCTGCGGTGGCCGCAGGAGCTCCGGCACTTGGCTCAGTTCTTGGGAACGTGGGCTGTGCAACGTGGTTTTCTCGGGTAACTTTCTCCTCTGTTTGCAGGCGTGACTGTTCACCTGCTGTTGTGGTGGCTTTGATTTGCTCTGCGGGTTCTGATCCAGCACGAGCTGGGGTGGGTTGTGTGCTTGTGGTACTGAATGGCTTTGAAAGCAGCGTGGTTTGGGTTGTGGTGGGGTTCTGAGGAATAAGCCCACTGGGTGCTAACTTAACAGACTGGATGTTCATCCGTGTGCTCAGGGTCGCTGATGTCTGCTGAGCTGCTGTAGGCACGCGCTGAGCTGTATCTGATGTGGCAAGGCTCCGCAGCACTGCCATTTCTGTCACTAAGGCTGCACTTGCACTCTCAGGGAGAGGTTTTGCAGGTGTAAGACTTACAGGTGTAGCTGCTGATTTAACTGTTGTCACGGCAGGTATGGCTGTATTCCCAGGAGGAACTGCTGTAGTGCTGTGACCCGTGGTCAAGCTTTGTGAAGTAGATGTTTTAGGGGGCCTTTTCCTCCTCTGCCCTCTCTTTCTTCCTACTCTGAATGTTTTACTTTTGGTGATTTTGGTGTCAGTTGGAGGAGTAACAGTAGGTGTAACTGTTGGCTTCAAACTTGCTACAGCCCCTTCTTCGGTCGTGCTAGTTGCAGGACTAGAGTAAGAACGCAGCTCTGCAGTGGGAGGATGTTCTCCGGACTTACCATGGTCATAATGAACGGATTTGTTTAAAGACAGGAGACCACTACTGCGATCCCCACCCACTGAAATGGGCGTAAAGGGCAAAGGAGACATTTTGGTCATAGATAATGCTGCTGTAGTGTTAGGAAGCAAGATTGAGACCTCCGTTGATGGAAACACATCCGTCTGGTGTTCTGGTAACTTGTTCAGTACTTCCTTCTGAGTGTCGTTTCCAAAGAGATGCTCCCCAGTAATTTTTCCTCCTTGGGAATTTTCTGATGAGGTTCTAGACATAGTGTTGGGTGAGACTGATTCAAGAGTAGAAGAAATCTTAGCGCGTACTGTGTGTGCGACTTCTTCAGCAACATGAGCTGTGTAGCTTGCTATTGTTGGTGGTCTGATGCTAAAAGGTTGGACTCTGTACGTACTTGTCTGAAATGGTGCATTGGCCTCTGATTTCTGTTGGGGGGTACCCTGGGTGCTTTTTGTAAAGAAAGGCATCACCACAGAAGTAGTTCCTTGCCTTGCAGCATGTTCCCTGTTCTCTGCTGTGGGGAGTGCTGTGTTTTGAACAGCACCTGCTGGGTGCTCTAATGACGTACTCATGGTGGAGGGGGAGGACAGAGGTGCTTCTGGGCTAACTAGGTTGATGGAGCTGCTTAAATTATTTAAGGGAGGTAAGTCAGATGTATATTTTGAAGTGAAGATGACACCTGGAGCTGTATTTCCTCTGACAGAGCCTTGCTTCCCAAAATGGTACCTGTGCTCTTTCATATTTGGAATACGTCCTGGTCTGACAATTTTTCTCCTACCAAAAATTTTTCTCCTTCTTCCATATTTCTGCTGAGGTGCATGAGTTGTAACATCCTGAATAATTTGAATTTCCTGATGAGTCATGGTATTTGAGCCCAGTGGCAGCTCAGTAATTACTGGTTTCTGAGTGCTATGAAGGAAAACGTGACCAGTTTCAGGATTTGGTTCACTGACTGTCACTACAGATATCTGATGATCTGTTTTGGTGGAAATCTTATTAGTAGACTCTGTAAAAACATGTAGCTTGCCCACTGTATTTTCAGAAGTTACAGGTTTACTGGTGTCCGTAACATCTGTCATGGGTGTTGCAGACACAGGCTTTAATTGCTGGCTGGGACTTTCTCCAGGAGGTACCAGTCTTTGCTGAGCACTGAAGAGTGTGGGCATTCCACTTGTCCCATTTGTTACAGTTGATTGTTTTATAACATTTGCTGATATTTGACTTAAAGCAGGTCCTTCCCATGAGTCTGAATTTGTAATTGTAGGGTTTAGATATGCTTGTGGCCTTCTGCTGCCAGACGAGGCAGACTGTGAAGAAGGAGAGGGTAGCGGAGCTACAGCCTCTGCAGCCAGGAGGGAGGCTGTCCCGGCAGGACTGTTCCTTGTGGCCATGCTGGGCCCTGCGGTTACCACACTTTCTGTTGCTTTCCCCAGAGGAGATGCGGGGGCACTCTGTGTTACTGGTATCATGAATTCTTGTTCTGGAGATGAGAGATCACCAGATGCTTCCTCCTCATCCAGAGGTGCTTTTGGGAATGGACGAACTTGAATAGCTGGTTTTATCTCAGCTTCTTGGTTTTCTACAAGAGTCAAGTTCCTCTTTGTTTTTTCCAGAAAGGCTGCCCAGCGCTGCGGATCAACCCTCCTGGCTGAGGAAACAAACTGTCTCCTCTGCCCCCTAAACCTCCTGCCCATTCTGTCCCTGTAGTGACGGTGGGATGGTTTCCCATAACTGCTCCTTTTATAGGCACTCTGTGTGACCTGGTTTCTAGATGCTGAGGCAGCAGATTCCTGATTAGCTGTCAAGGGAGCCAGAGTAGCTGAAGGATTTGTATGTCTTCCAGCAGATGCCAGCATTGCATTTCCAGAGCCATCGCTCTCTTCCCATTCTCCCACAGCTACATGCATTTTCTGTGGAGTGGTTTTGTCCTTTCTAACTAGCACTTGGAAAACCAAAAGATCAACGCCATACTGATTGGCTGCAACACATCTGAAATAGCCACTGTCTTGCTCTGTTACCCCTTGTATTCTCAAGGTGCCGTTGTCAAAAATGTGTTTGTTTCTGACAGAATGATGAAGAATCACACGCTCGGGTAACACCCAACTAATAGCAGCATCTGGAACAGCAGCAGATGTGCAGGGAAGGTAGAGTGTGCTGCCAACAGCTGTGGAAAGCTGGGCTCCATTTACACTACTGTGTTCCACGTAAGGGTCAACCACCGTAATTCTAAATGTGAGAATATCTGCACCGTTGTAATTTGTGCCTATGCAGTGATAAAGCCCAGTGTCAAAGGTGTCAGCTGTTCGTAACGTAAATGTTCCAGTTTTAACTACTATAATTCTGCCATCCTCACTGATATAAGGGGCTCTCACTTTGCTCCCATCAGCTAATATCCACTCTATTGCAGGAGCTGGATCTCCAATTGCTTGGCAATCTAGTTCTACGGTCCCCCCGACTAAAACAGTGTGCTGTGTTTGTGTTTTGTTGTCCCTGGAGATGATTGTCCAGTTAGTTCTCACTTTTTTTTGGTCAGCACTGGGCAAAATAATCTGGGCATCAGTGAAGTACTGGATGTGCAACGTGTTAAGTGTGGTTGCTGTCCTGTCCAGCTGCAATGCTACTTTGCTTTGCATTAACCAAGATGGCTCGGCTCTCAGCTCTGCCTCTATATTGGTGTAAAGTTCATCTTTGTCAGAGTAGATTTGTTTATACTGGTAAGCAACAAAAGGCATTTTACTTGCTGGGGCATTCCTTTCTAGTTTTAGGGGAAAATTGCTGTACAGGGCCAGTATGCTCCATAGCTGCTGGATATGCTCATAAGCAATATCGCACACGAGAAATGCTGAGAATGATGTTTTCAGTATTGTGTTGTTGCCATCTTTGTCAAATGAGAGTGGAGACGTTTCTTTAGGTTTCCGGATGTTACAAACCAAGTTGCCGCGACTTCCTGCTTGGTCAGTCATGTTCAAAACCATGGATCCTATAGGAGCTACGAAGTCCTTGGTAGACACAGAACTGAAATCCCCATCGTCTGGCACGGTGAGGTTTCTAAATTTCAGGGAGGGATGTATGACTGGCTTAGTGCAGGTTAAAGATGCAGAAGGAATAGTGACGAAGTTTCTTCCTTTATAATTCCAGGGGCTAGCACAAACTGGGCATTGCTGACCACCAGAACTTCTGTCCTTTTTGCACTTTATGACATCTGAAGGGAAGAAAAACCCAGTAAGCTTTTGTGATACAGTTTTTAGCATTAAGACACACATAGTTACCAAGGAGTTGTTCTCTTGCGTGAAACACAAAGTTTGTCCTACAGTAGCCATCAGCCTGTGAGTTTTCCCTAACGAAGCTGCCCGGCGACCGTTCCTGCTGCCGCCGAGCAAGGCGCCGTTCTGCGGCAGCGGCGTTGCGCCGCACAAGGAGCTGGGGCACGCGGCCACCGCCTCCTGCCGAGGCTCGAGCAGCTGGGGGGAACAGTAGGCTATCGCCCGCAGGTCCTCAGGGCAGAAACAAAAAGCCCTCAAGTCCTGTTTCTCATTTCTTTTTTGAAGAATCACAGAGTCACATAGAACGTGTCCTTCACTCCTGTGAGGTAGGTAAAATTTAGCTTCCCTATTCCCCGTGGATTTTCCTAGTGCACAGAAGCTTCAGAGTGGCCAAGGAAAATATTTTGTTTTGGGAAGCTGTACCTGGGGACAGAGTAAGGTCACTAGATTCATTTAAGCCAGGAAACTGGTGGGCTTTAATCTGTTTATCCCGATTACATACACCTACGAAATCCTGTTAACCATCACTCCTGCCTGCATGGCACTATCTTAGGAGTAAAAGAAAAAAAAAAAATAGAAAAAAAGAAAGGATAGAAAATAACATTTTAAGTAGAGGGGAAAAAAATAAGAAATTACAGAAGTGCAAAAGGAAGTACCAGATTCATGTCAGTGTGCTATAATGGTCTATAATGCATAACCAGTTAGTGGCAGGCTGTGAAGGAGTGAGATGTTTCCTGTAGCTTCTTATGCTTTACATCTGGTACTTTAGTTTTTAATTTGCAGTGATTTTCACGTGCAACTGATAACACATCCAACACACTTTTAAAAGCTCAGTATGTAGATGGGATGAACAAGCCAGTAATTAACATGAAAACAATTAAAAATAAATCAGATGTAGTTGCATTTCCAGCCTTCCCTGGAAGAATATTTAAATAAAATACAATTGTAGTAGAAAGAAGAAGATTCATAATGGGGTTAAAGAGCATAAACAAAGCCTTCAGCTCACCTGGTCTCTGTTTTGACCATTCTGCAAACCACTGTAGTCTGCAATCACAGGACCATGGGTTTCCATGGAGGTAAATACTTTCTAGGTCAGACATGTAGGAAAACATTTCTTGCGGTAGTGAAGTCAATGCATTTTCAGACAAATATAGGTGCTTTATGGAGGATATTTTAAATATTTGTACATGGTTCAAGGTGACAAAAGTATCTGGATGAAGCTGCTTAAGTAAATTTCCTTCCAAATGGACCAACCTTAGCGATGTTAGCCCATAGAAAACGTTGGGATTTACAATTTCAATTTTATTGTGGTCCATATGCAACCGTACCAAGCTCTTCAGACCATAAAAAACATCTTGCTGAAGTACACTGACCTTGTTATAACTCATTTTTAAGACCTGTTGATGAAAAAGTAGCAAGTGTATATTATTAACCCATGTTATATTGCTGTAACACTCCTCCTATGTAACTTGCTATAAACTCCTAACAAATTTTCATTGATGGTTACTCTGTGAAGTGAAAATACTTCAGTGGGTCAGTAATGCAAGTGGCTGGAAAAAAAACTTAGTGGGAGAAGTTATTTTTAAATGCAATGTTAGTTGCAAAGGACTACAAGGATACTTTCTTGTTCCAGCCACCCATCAGGGACATTTCTGCAGTCACATTCACGAAATGTAGTGATTAAAAACAAATCAGTGTTTAATTACTCACCCCCAAAATCCCAATTAAAGCACAATAGAACTACCAAGTTTTTCCCGGTTTCAGGATTTGTGTCATGTGAGATGTGTACCTGCCAAACTATGACAATAACTGTGACAAATTAACTAAAAACAAGTTTTCTACCACAATACAGAACTTGGAGTTCTATAATCTTTCTTGTGTGAAAGTCTCAGTTGTGGTTGTCAGTTAAGATACCGTTGACAGATATCTACCAACATCTTCATTACACTTTTTATACCATAATTGAATGCCCACCTGGGAATGAAAGACATTCCCCACTGGGATATTGGCTATTGCAGGCCCTTATCTTTCATGGGGGTACAATTAGAAACAGGAAACTAAGAGGCAAGAGACCGCTGGTCTGCCTCCACAGATTAGTTATTACAGTCAGATTGTTTAAAGGCCATGATGAAAACTGAGATTAGGTCATCCTACATTTATTTCTTACCTGTAATGAATGCAAATCAGCGAACGCCTTGCCAGGTATTGCATTGATCTCGTTGCTGTGCAGCATCAGTAGCTCCAGTTTCTCCAGGCCAGCAAAATCTGTTTCAGTCAGTTTAAGCAAGCTGTTGTAACTGTAATAAACATTTCATCCCAGACCCGGGTTTAGTCAGACAGCTAAACTTCATGAATTTTAGAACAAATAAAAACAAAAGAAAAACTCTTTGGATATGTGTAAAGGTAGGGAACACTTCTGTTGGTGAAGATGAAATTTTAAATCATACCTTCACGTTAGCACAAAATTTGGTAACTTCCTTAAGATTGTATTCAAAGTGAGTAGGGTAAATAACTGCAAAAATATGCAGACAAAAAATGATGGTTTTGGGCTTCAGTGTAAAAGGGTTTCATGTAATGGTAGAATTCTGCAATACATTGACGCCGCTTTTAATTGAGGGCTTTCCCAGCACTGCAGTACCACAGAGAAGACGATGCACAACAGACAGCTTTCTTCGGGGTCAGAGACCTACATACAACCAAGGGGCCTGGGCTGTGCCCTTGCTCTGCCGGCACCTGAGTAACGACGGCTGAGCCCCGACCGCGGTGCCGGTGGGGTCTGCCGAGCGTCTCGCAGCCCTGCCTTCGTCCTCCTGTCAGGAGAACTGGCTGGACCGCGCTGTCTGCTCTTCTCAGGTGTATATCTGGAGTTTTATTTCCACTCCACAGGTCTTCAACAGTGCACGCTACTTGTTCATCTAGACATAGCCTCTGCCTCCCTGATCTCAAGGAGCATACACGCAGCCTGGCTAATCTAGGCTGAATTTAAACGGGAAACCAAAAGTGAAACACTGAGAGCTCGAAGTGAGAGCTGTGCCGCTACAGGAGGTTTGGACCATAGGTCACACTAAATGTAGCCGGCGTGAGTACTGAGAGTGTTGATGCTCCAGTATCCTGGCACTGGTGTTCTGCAAGCCTTCCAAGTACAGAGCACCTGCTCGTGATGCCTTTGTCATCATGACTACTGTCACGCTTACGTGACCCGATTAGAGAACTCGGGGATTCTTCTCATGCTGCAGTCACACCTCCCGCGTCCCACAGTAACGGGTGAGGGAGGTTAATTCACCAGCCAGATAGAAGGCCTGTGCGTAGCAGCAACTAACATATTTCAAATATATGTCCCACACCTCAGGTGACCCGTAGTCCTCTAGAGGAAGTGGTACTTAGTCTTCACATACAGCGTGTTGGGAAAACGTTGACAAATTCAAGGGAGGGAAAAGGCAGACAGGAATCAGGAGCTGAGATCATGTTATATTGCCTAGCAGCAGAGGAGGGGCAGGACTTCCACATGAAATTCCTTTTGTACTTTTCCCGTACACATACGGAGAATTCAAAGGTTATGTGTATCACAAGTGATACCAGGGTCAGTCAAATACTGCTGGTTGGTTTTATCATTTGATGGTATGACAGGATACTTGCAGGAAACTACATTAATGGTCCAACTGTACCTGGGTAAAATCTACTCCCTGTCTTTTGACCACTTAAAAACCAGAACCATTTTGGACGCTGAAATATTCAGACAAGCATTATTTCCATAAACTGGATGGATAAAACATAGAAAATAAGATTATATGACATTCTGTTACATCAGATGTCTCTGAAGATTTTAACACACACAGACGCTGCATTTCCAGCCCCCTGTCTGAGCTATCTTTTTCCAGTAAGAATTAGCTCAATTTCAAGCTCATTCAGAGTTCCGTGCTAAAAATGCAAGATATTCAGGTAATATAAAAGAATTCATTTAAGTTCAAAGCTTTTTAACGTTCTTGCATCCCGCAAAGTTCCACCCACTGCTGGAAGTCTTAGACTTTTGCTAGCTCCCCTTGCAATCACTTCTGATTAATGCAAAACATCCACCTAAGATTTATTCCTTGCCTCGGCTAATTTTTAGCCCTAAATCTGAAAACTCTTCATAGTTATTTGCAAAGCGTTGCAAGGTAACTGGTCAGAATATTTGAAATCTTGGCATTAAACGTACCCCAGGTTGATGCGCTCCACGTTTGGAGGGATGCGTGGTGGGACAGCTGTGAAGTACCGGAAAGTGCAGTGCACCTCGGTGGGGACGTAGCAGGCACAGAGCCTGGGACAGGCGGTGCTGCTGGGGAGAGCGGCCAGGCAGGCACCGAGCAGGATCTCCAGCCACCAGGGTCTGCGTCTGTGCATTGCTGTCATCCTGCCGGAGAACACTACAACGCCATCCTTCGCGGCGAAAGGGAGCGAACGGATTCCTACAAGGAAACAAAACACAAGCCTTTATGGTGCCATCTCTGCGGAGTCGCTCGGTTCTAAGCTACGAGCACAAA